>NC_041227.1:63880242-63915207 GCF_002837175.3 Physeter macrocephalus
CCGCTGGGCCTGCGCGTCCGGAGCCTGTGCTCTGCAACGGGAGAGGCCACAACAGTGAGAGGCCCGCGTACCGCAAAAAAAAAAAAAAGGAATATGTACATCGTGAAGTCTTTGGTTCACTTGGTTACTCCTTCATGCTTAGCTCAGCCAATATCCTCAAACCTAACTTCATAACAAAAGTGGTTGCTTGCCACTCTAGAAACCAACCCAAGCTACTGAACATGTGAATGAGCCCTTCTTTATGCTTTATATTTTGTACACTTGTTTTGGAATGTGCATTGTGTTTGTTAATTGTGCTTGGATTCACAGGAAATTCTCATGCGATAAATTTGATTTGCATAGGCTACAAACTACAAGTGAACTGGTTTAGATAATTTGTGTGTGTGTGATGATATAAGTAATACACGTTTTAGAAACTTTGCAAAATTCAAAAACTATATATAAATAAGAAAAGAGCACTCATTCATTGTTCCACTTCTGCTGTCATCACTGGTGTCTTCAGTGTCACCTGCTCCAGCACGCTGACCCTGACCCACACTGTAATCAGCTCATGGTCACCCAGGCTTGCCCAAGTAACCCCAAGTAAATCCTGCCTGGCTGGCATCTGCATTCCCCAGCTGCTGGGCGGGGGGGAGCGCTAGGGGCTCACGGGTGCCTGCTTCTCTACAGACTTGCCTTTGGCCACTGAAGCAGCCCAGTGCCCCCTGCCCATGACTGACGGACATGGGGTACAAAAGACTGGCCCTTTTGCCTCAAGGTGGAACCAACCAAGGTGCAGTTTGTGCTCGAGAGGTCCCCGTGAGATGAGGCTGAAGCCGGTCTCTAGCTGAGAGCCCTCCTTCCTTGGCGCTTCTCGCTGCCCCATCCTGCTTCCCTCACTCCCCTTCTCTTAAAGAGTTCTTCCCAACATGTCACTTGAGCAAGAATCCCTGTCTCAGGCTCTGTTTTCAAGAACCTGCCAAATCCTCTAACCACATTGTCATCAAATGTAGCCTCGGAAAGCCCGACTGTGTTTGTTAATTGTGCTTGGATTCACAGGAAATTCTCATGCGATAAATTTGATTTGCATAGGCTACAAACTACAAGTGAACTGGTTTAGATAATTTGTGTGTGTGTGATGATATAAGTAATACACGTTTTAGAAACTTTGCAAAATTCAAAAACTATATATAAATAAGAAAAGAGCACTCATTCATTGTTCCACCTCTTGGAAACACAGCATCTCTGTTAACGTTCTGTCATATTTCCCCCAGTGTTGTTGTTTTCCTGCACCTATACGTCTGGTGGGAACTGTGTTGAAATATTAACAATGTTTTCCCTTCCAGAGCTTCTTTTTCCCCTGACAGCCCTTCTCCTATTTGAGTGAGGCTGCTCTGAATTTATTGCCTCAGAGAAGGGATGAGGAAGCAGAAAGAGAAAAAGAAGCTTCTTCTACCTTTTGAGTATTTGTATAACTCATGGCATGAACCTAGGCTTAAGAGAATGAATAATGAGAGTAGAACAGATTCCCCAGACATGGAGAGGGTAAGGAGGAGAAAGGAGAGAGAAGATGCTGCAGGTCTCTGAGAAAGGGGGACCACTCTGCAGTCCCCTCACCCAAGGACGGGACCCTACGTAAACATGCGGGATCCAAGAGAAAGGGGATCCGTGTCTCACTTCTGGGTGGAGATGCTGCGTGCTATGTCTGGGCAGAGAGGGGGTGCTAGGGAGGTTTCCACTGCTTAGTGTGATATGGAGGTGGGGGGAGGTTTTCTACATGCCCGAGGGAGGGAGAGAGGGAGAGGGAGAGAGAGAGGGAAAGAGAGGGAAAGGCTCTACACAAAGAAAAAGGGTCAATGCAGCAGAGACCAGTAAGGACAAGAGATAGGACACAGTGAGACCACGGGCATCTCAGGGTATGGCGGCTGGGACAGATCATGACAAGGACTCGGTGCCCTCTTGCTTCCTGGCACTATGTAAACTCTATGGAATTTAAACCCACCCTGGAGAAAAGCTGGGAGAAGCCAGATGGGAATGAATTTCTTCCACCTGGCACAAGGGAGCTTAAAATAAAAAGTTAAATTGAGTTATAAAGATAAAAAGTTACATTTATTCACCACACCTCGGTTTGTGCTCTGCTTCTGGACACATACATAAGCCAATAACCTTTCTCCATTCTAGCAAAAGAATGGAAAAAACAGAAATGGTAATGGGAAAAATATTCCAATCATGATAGATAGCAATAAAAAGAAAGTCCTTAGGAATAAATTTAACTAGAAAGGCACGGTACCTATATGAAAACTATAAAGTCTTATGAAGGCTGTAAAACAAAATGTGAATAAATAAAAAGATATGACTGTGTGGTAACACTTAATGTGATTAAAATATTAGTTCTCTCTAAATTAAATTGTAAGTATAATGAAATTCTATTATTGCTATAATACTAAATCTACTCCACGGTCTTTAAAACTTGGTTAAAATTGGGACTTCCCTGGTGGTGCAGCTGTTAAGAATCTGCCTGCCAATGCAGGGGACACGGGTGCGAGCCCTGGTCCAGGAAGATCCCACATGCCGCGGAGCAAATAAGCCCGTGCGCCGCAACTACTGAGCCTACACTCTAGAGCCCGCGAGCCACTACTACTGAAGCCCATGTGCCCTAGAGCCCGTGAGCTACAACTACTGAAGCCCGCGTGCCTAGAGCCCGTGCTCCGCAACAAGAGAAGCCACCACAATGAGAAGCCCGTGCACCGCAACGAAAAGTAGCCCCCCATCGCGGCAACTAGAGAAAGCCCACGTGCAGCAACAAAGATCCAACGCAGCCATAAGTAAATAAATGTATTGGAAAAAAAACTTGGCTAAAATAAAGATCATATATAAGAATAATGCCTGAGAATAGCCAGGAAAAGTGTGAAAATTAAGAATAATGAGAAGGGGGCTTGTCTTACAGGGTATCAGAACATACTGTAAAAACTACAATATCAATATAATTTCAGCACAGGAGTTGACAAATAGAAAAATATGTCAGTGGGATCAAATAGAGAATCCAGAAATATATATCCACATATTTGAGAATTTAATAAATAATAAAGATAATATTTTAATTCATTGGAAAATTCAATAAATGCCATGGCATAATTATCCATCAGGAAGAAAGTAGATCTTTCTCACTCTTTTTTTAAAAATAGATTTTAGTTTTTAGAGCAGTTTTAGGTTCAGAGCAAAATTGAATGGAAGGTCTAGAGATTTCCCATATACTTCTTGCCCTTAAAATTGTAGAGCTGGCTCCATTATTTACATCCCCCACTAGAATGGTGACTTTGTTACAAGCGATGAACCTATGCTGACACATCATTATCACCCAAAGTCCACAGTTTAGGGTTCACGCTTGGGTTGTACATTCTCTTGGACAAATGTACAGTGACAGGTATACATCGTTATAGTGTAATACAACACCGTATTTTCATTCCCCTAAAAATGCTCTGTGCTCTGTGCTCTGCCCTCCCTCCCCCTCAATCTCTGGCAACCACTGATCTTTTTACTGTTGCCATAGTTTTGCCTTTTCCAGAATGTCATGTAGTTGGAATCATACAGTATGTAGCCTTTTCATAATGACTTTTTTCACTTAGTAATATGCATTTAAGTTTCGTTAAGTCTTCTCATGGTTTGATAGGTCATTTCTTTCTAGTGCTGGATAACATTCCTTTGTCTAGATGTACCACAGTTTATTTGTCCATTCACCCGGTGAAGGACAAGTTGCTTCCAAGTCTTGGCAATTATGAATAAAGCTGCTATAAACATCTGTTTGCAGATTTTCAAGTGGATCTTGTCAACTTTCTATTGAAATATATCATACAGAAAAATGAACAAATCATAGGTCATACAGTGAACACATTTGTTTAACCTGTACATAGATCAAGAAACAGAATATGACCAGCAACCCCACAAGGCCCCTTATACTCCATTCTAAGAGCAACCTCTACCCTGACTTCTAACACCATAAATTAATTTTGCTTATTTTTGATATTTATATAAATAAAATCAGACCATATATTCTCTTCTGTGTCTGGTTTCTTTTTCAATAATATTTTTGTGAGATTGTCCATGTCATCAAGTGTAGTTGTAGCTCACTCTCATTGCTGTGTTACATTGTATGAATATACCACAATTTATCCATCCTAGTGTTGATGGGAATTAGCGTTTTTTTCCCCTACCAGTTTTTGGATATGATGGAGTGCTATGAATATTCTTGCACGTGTCTTTTGGTGAACATATCTATGCATTTCTGTTGCGTATATGCTTAGGAGCAGAACTTCTAGGTCATAGGATATGTATATGTTCATCTTCCATAGATTTTGCCAAACAATTTTCCAGAGTGGTTGTACCAGCTTACATTTGGTGGTGGTGGTGGGTAGTTTCTTTTGTGATACAGAAAATATAGAAGCTGTAAAAGAAAAAAGAAAAAAAAGTATACTTAAAATATATAAAAAATTTAAAAACCTTAGATGGGCAAAATATACCATAAACAAACATCAGAAGTATTGGCAACACAGAATATAAAGATTAACATCTATAATAACAAACTGCTCCTATAAATTGACAAGAAAAAGATAAACAAGCAAAAAATATACAAAGGCTATGAATAGGCTCTTACATAAGATGAACTCCAAACGTGTGAAAATGTGCTCAAAAACACTGCCAGTCAGAGAAATGCAAAAAAAAGATTTTTAAAAAGTAACAAGTATATTGCTTTATGTCCATAAATTTGCAAAAATTTAAAAGAAGGCTACGGTAATGACAGAATGTTGGTAATTGCTGAAGCTGAGTTGTGAGTATTTGGGGGCTCATTATACTATTCTGTTTGGTTTCAAGATGTTTGAAAATGTCCATGATAAAAAGAAAATCCTCAAACAAACAAAAATAAGAAGGCAAAGCCCACTGCTGCCAGGGATTTGGGGAAGAGCATACTCTCATATGGGGTTGGCAGAAATGTAAATTGTCACAGACTTTTTTGGATGCAATCTGGAAACATTTGTTTAAAATAAAAATTGCATAATCCCTTTGACCTGAAAAACCCATAGGAAAGATCCCAGGATCTTTCCCATAAAAATAAAAGATCTTTATACAAAATTATTTTAAAATATATTTTAAAAGGTTTATAATGGTAGAGATATAAGAGTGCTTATTGGAACATTGTTCTTAGTACAAACCAGTAGAAACAAAGCAAGTAGCCTTCAACTGAGGTATAGCTGACCTAGTTACAGAACATTTGTACTTTGGAGTATTATGCAGCCACTAAAAATAATAGAGTGTATTTATTAACTTAGAAAGATTTTTAAGAACAGCAAGATGCAGAAAGATCTTTATAGGAACCTATTTTTGTAAAACCATGTATATGTATATATATGTAAGTTATTTTATATGAATATGGATAAAAATACAGAATGCAATATATTAGTTTGTTAACAAGGATTTGTGGTATGCTAGAGATGGTATGTTATCCTAAGAAAGGGGTAAAACCAGCAAAAAAGAAAAATATTAAAGCTGCTTGAAAAATATCACTATGTATCTACCCCATTTACGTAAAAGTAGATGTATATATGTGCGGTGTGTGTATGCATTAATGTGCATTTAAGTCCTTGCCCAAATGAAATAGCTGTTTATATATTATGCAGAGCCATTTTAATCCCCATGTTTCCACACTTTGTCAGTTCTGTGCATAACTCAGCACTAGAATGCCTTCACAAACAAAATAGGAGTCTCCTTTTCATCTTGATGATGAAAATACTACTTTTGAAAAAATATATGACCCTCTCCTTGCTTCACATATAGGATCTTACCTACTCTGTCAACTAACTAACAAGGAAGGTTTTGTTCCCATTCTACAGATGAGCAAACTAAGTTTCAGAGAGGTTAAGTAAAATTTGCCCAAGTTCACAAAGCTAGTGAGTGAAGAGGCAGTGATTCAAGCCCAGCTTTGTCCCCTAGTCTCCGAACTTGAACTCTCTTATACTTCCTTTCCCCTGTTCTTCTCTCGACATGTTTTTCCATGGATTCATCTGGTCTAGATAAAGGAGCCACCAAGGCATATGGGCCTGTGATGACCCGGGCAGAAGCATCCTCGTTGTTCATTTGCCCCCTGACTCACTGGCAGACCCCATTAGGGTTTGAGGCTAAAGCCCCAGTTGGGACTCCTCTGCCAGAACTCGGTGCCTACATCTCCCCTGGGAAACTTGTGGCTCCACAACTCCTCCGGGGACTCACCCACGCTCAGATTTAGCGCTCAGTTGTTTCTCTATTTCCTCCCACCCTGGGTTGTGAGTAACCAACGGCCCCCTAGACGGAGAGAGGTGAGTAAGCGCCCAAGACCGGGTATGGGAGCAGCATTCCAAGTCCTGTTAGGAGGAGCGTTCTGTCTGTGCCTCAGGAGAGGCCTCTAGTGGTAATACTTCAAACTGCAGGCTTACTATTCCATAGGTGTAATCTACTATGCAGGCAAACCGCTTCAGCTGTTGAAAGTCAGGGTGTAGGTTATCCACCAGGGTTCTGAGGGAAGGAGGCCAGTGAGGGCGAGGACGCACGAGGGAGTCGTCTGGGGATCTGGTCATGTTGTGTTTTTCCTTCTTACGGGTGCTGGTTGCATACTTCTTTGTGTGTATTTCATTGATGTGCTGGAGTCAGTTCATGAGAGCCGACTGTTACATTTTCTGGAATTTTGAGAGCTGTCAGTTAATCACAACCATTTTAAAAAATTAAATTATATAAACTTACAATTAAATATATTTTATTTAAGGCAAACGTAATAAATACTCAAAACTCATCACTTCCTAATCGTTTTACTGTTCGCTCTGCCCTTGAGATCATCTGCATCTACGGGATCTGTATGGTGGAACTACCACATATGGTTGCTACCAGCATCGAAGCGTCCCAACTCCACGCTCAGCGACATCACTTTAGCACCTTGTAATCAGCCACAGCAGAAGTATTTACACCATGGAAATAAGCAGATACTACAAACCAGGCTTGATTTATTGTTTTGTTGATTGCCTGGACTTAAGAAAGTGAGAAAGAAAATGTTCATAATGCACATTAAGTTTGAAAGCGTTCTGTGTCTGTGAATGGCATAAAAGGAATCAAGGAAATATTCTTCTTCCTATTTGGAATGTATTATTGAATATTAATTATATATTAATATATAATATATTAATTAATCAATATATTAATAATTAATTAATTTAATTATTAATTGATATATTAATAATATAATATATATTAATGTATATTCAGCCAAGAAATCGCTCACATCACTGAAGAATGAGTGGAGTTTCGATTTCTCTTCTGGGACTTGTTTATAGTGCAGAATCTGGAAACGTGTTAGAATGACAAATTCTTGGCCTTGGCCCCAGACCTATTGTGTCAGAAATTCTGTGGGTGAGGCCCAGCAATCTGTGTTCTAGCAAACCCTCCAGATGATTTTGAGGCACACTGGGGTTCGAGAAACACTGGTCTAAGTGTGTAAGATGTCACTTGCTCAGAGAGGAGATGGTATACCCCACAGATAGTAGACTTATCTCTCCACCTTACCCCCAGAATAAGAGGGGATTAACCACTTGAGGAGGGATTTCCCCCAGGAATTTTAAGATCAGGGGTGGGGAAATTAGGACAATTGGCATCTTGGCAAAGCTAAGAAAACAAGAAAGCTTGTCCTCTCTTTTCTTTCTTCTATCTTCTTTGCCTACACACTTTCCCTTTGGTTGGTGATAGCAACATGAGTTGAGATGTTCGGATCAGGGATCTTGCTGTGGGGTTGGAAAATGGTCCTTTAGAAAAGAGTCAATGATTTGATTTTAAGCTGCTTCTGTAGTCATTTCTGGTTCTAATATTTGCTTGTATTTTCTAAATTTTGGGGTATAATGCTGGCCCTGAGATATCCTTCTGGATCCTATTGACTTCTAGAATTTTGGAAAAGTGAGACAGGTGAGATGCTGGTTGAAATAAATAACCTGATTGTGGAGGTGCTGATGGGCCAGCATGATCCAAGCCAGCTCCTGAAGAGGAAGACAACCGATCTGAATGAGTCCTTCCAGCCCCTCAAGACAGGGACTGGGAGGAATGAGAAGGGAAAGATAGAGAATAACAACGACAATGGTAAAGATACTGAGAGTCTGATGTGTGCCAGGCCACCATACAAGATATTACATAGTTACTGACTATATTCCCCACACTGTGCATTTCATACCCAGGACCCATTTATTTTGCACCTGGAATTTTGTATCTCTTAATCTCCCTCACCTATTTCTTCCCCCCTCACCCCGGTCCTCTCTTGCATCCACCTGTAAGAATGATTTTTATAGTTACCTTTTCTTGCCCCCTTGCCTGACAAGAGGCTTGGTTTTAAGTCTTTGAGTTACCCTGAGAAAGGAGGAAGGTGGCTGGCCTCGAGTGGAGCCCAAGAACCCTCTCCACCCCTGTCCTCCCGGTGGAAGGGTTTTGAAGTTTGGACTTGATTAGATTATTTCACTTTTGTTTCTTCTCATTCATGGCTTTGTATGGTTCCTCTTTTATCTCCCTTGAGGCTGGTGTGGTAGAGAGACCTGGAGCTGCTTCCTGCTGTGTGTGTGTGTGCCTGCATGTGTGTGTGTGTGTGCGTATATGTGTAAGTGTGTATGCGTGTGTGTGTGTGGTTTAGAAAAGTTTGGCTCTAGATAGATTTTGTTTTAAATTTTTATTGGAGTATAGTTACTTTACAGTGTTGTTTCTGCTGTACAGCAAAGTGAATCAGCCATACGTATACATATAGCCACTGTTTTTTAGATTTCCTTCCCATTTAGGTCACCATAGATCATTGAGTAGGGGTCCCTGTGCTAAACAGTAGGTTCTCATTAGTTTTCTATTTTATACTAGGTAGCTCTTTGATAAAAATCTTTTGCCCCTGGATTCATCTTTCCTCATGATTAAAATCGTGGGAACTAGTCTAGAGGAGGTTAAGGGTGGCTACAAAACCTACGTCCAGCAGGGGGCAGTAGAGTGTAGTGATTAAAAGTGTGGGCGTTGCTGCGGTAGCTGGGTTTGACTTTGGCTTCAGCTAGTCGTTCCCATGCATCTGTGATCATACACCTCTCTAAATGAGAAAACATTTTAAAACTTTTTATTTTATATTGCAGTATAGCTGATTAACAATGTTGTGTTAGTTTCAGGTGTACAGCAAAGTGATTCAGTTATACGTATACATGTATCTATTCTTTTTCAAATTCTTCTCTCATTTAGGTTGTTACAAAATATTGAGCAGAGTTCCCTGTGCTATACAGCAGTTCCTTGTTGGTTATCCATTTTTAATACAGTATGTACATGTCAATGAGAAAGTGTTTGAATATGAGCCCTCAAATAAGGGTAAAATTACTGATAAATTATATACGTAATTCCTGTCCTTATATTATAGAAGTATGTACTATAAAGTATAACAAAGTTGAAATTAAAAATGGAGAAAAATGGTGAAAACAACTTTTAAAAATGCTCTGTTAAGGTGTAATTGATTATAAACTGCACATATTAAAAGCACAGAATTTTATAAGTTTTGACATCTGTATACACCCATGAAATTGTCACCAATCAAGATAGCAAACAGGGCCATCACACCCCAAAATTTCCTCGTGTCCCTTTGTAATGTTCCTTTCCATCCTCCCTGCTCCCTGACCCCCTGATCTGCTTTCTGTCAATATAGATTAGTTTGCAGTTTGTGGAGTTTAATATAAATGGCATTATACAGCATTTACTTTTTTGGGGGGAGTCGGGCCTCTTTCACACAGCATAATTATTTTGTTTCAAGATGATTAAGGATGAAATACACTTTTAAAATAATAGTTTGTTTCCTGGTATGAAATATTTTGTTCTCAGATTGTAGAGGTTTGTCTTCATGTTCTGGATGCTAGATCATTTTCCCCTTTTACATTGAATTAAAACAATTTTTTAAATTAAATTTTTGAATAGGGAATACATTCTAACCAGATAAAAAGGTAAAAAGTCCCCCTTCAACTGCTAGCACCCTTCAACCTAAATTGCACTGTGTCCTCCCACCTTCCAAGTCACCACTTTGATTAGTTTCTTAGGTGTCTGCAAGATTTACTTATGCAAATATGAATAAATATGTGCATATATATTTTTGTATTCTCCCAGTTCTTTACAGAAAAGATAACACGTTTATTCACAGTGATACACACTGTTCTGCAACTCGCTTTTTAAACTTTATCTATCTTGGCGATCTCTCTATATCTGTTTGTTGGAAGTTTGATTTTTTTTGTTTTTTTTTTTTTTACAGTTTCATTGGGTTTCATGGTTCTGTAATTTATTACCCGATGGATACTTGGGTGGTTTACAGGTTTGTTTGTTTGTTTGTTTTTGCTGGGAAAAACAATGCTACATCAAATAACCTTGTGTACACCCCATTTTACAAGTGTGCAAATGTATTTGTAGGGTGAATTTTTAGACGTTGGATTGCTGGGCCAGGATTGTACAATTTATAACTTTGATAGATAGCGCCTGCATGACCTTCACAGAGGTTATGCCAATCAACACACCCACTTGCGGTGGAGGATTGTGCCTATTTCCCTATAGTTTCACCAACAGTGTTTATCCACCTTTTGGATTTTTTTCCAATCTCAAAAATGAAAAATGGTATCTCAGGTTACTTTTTTTGTTTTTTTTTTGTGGTATGCGGGCCTCCCTCTGTTGTGGCCTCTCCCGTTGCGGAGCACAGGCTCCGGACGCGCAGGCTCAGCGGCCATGGCTCACGGGCCCAGCCGCTCCGCGGCATGTGGGATCCTCCCAGACCGGGGCGCGAACCCGGTTCCCCTGCATCGGCAGGCGGACGCGCAACCACTGCGCCACCAGGGAAGCCCCTCAGGTTCGTTTTAATTGGCATTTATCTTCATGAGACTCTAGTTGAATTGGATGCTTAGTTTTTAAATGTCTTGCTAATTGTGATGGATTCATAACATTATTACCTAACATCTCAAGGCGTGAAACATGCCAAGTGCCTAGACTTGTGGTTTTCCTGAGCTTCCCATGAGAATGGAGATGCTTGTAAGTGTTGAGATTCTGATCCACTGGAGTTGCATCAAATGTGTGTTTATTTGACTTATTTGAATCCAATTATATACCCAGAAAAGAGGAAAAAGAATAGTTTAAGTGGTGTTGTCATGAGATGAGGAAGATGATCCAGCAGAGGGTGTATAGCACTCTTTTTTCCTCATCCCAACATATGACATATAGCATTCAACTAGTTGTATGGGTTATCATACAGGGTCATAGACAAAAAACCCACATATACTGAGGTTCATGGTAATAGGTAATTTTGCCTGCGCTTGCCTTTTGAATTACGTGTTGACCTGGGAACTGAATTTCCTGCCTAAGCGTGGTCTACTGTCCTGGTTAAGAGAGTCTGTTTCCCTTAATTCTTAGCATGTAAGAATTACATGGTCTGATGAGACAGTCTGCTAAATTCTTTGCCTCATGGCTTCTGGTGCTGAGAGAGGAATTACTAGTGTATTTGTGTGCGACTAACTGGCCATGTGTATTTGGCGTGGCACCTTGTGGTTTAGGGAGAGCAAAGGTGAATGTGGAATATGCTTTTGGGGCACACGTCTCACGTGTCGTTCTTTCCTTGGAATTGCCCTCACGGTATCTGCAAAAAGAGTGGACCTAGGGAGTCATGTTTGCCTTGACGTGACCAAGACTCTTAGGCCACAGCTGAGTGGACCAGGTATGGATACCTGACCCCAGTTAAGGCTTAACATCTGCATTAATGATAGGAATGTTTGGGACCATTGGAACTGTGATCTACTACAGGATATGGGCCAGAGCTGATGCCACGGAACCCAAAGTCAAGGGCAAGTCTAAATTATGGAGGAGACAGACACTAGGAGCCTTTCAGAGGTTGCTGACCTGCAGAGGGAAGTGAGGATACACAGGAGAAAAGCAGAGATGGGAGGTGATTTGCCCCAGAGAGGAAAAAAACAGGTTGTTGGGGAGCTGAACTTCCCACTCTAGGTTCCCGTGAGAGTCCTCGAATCCTGACACTAAAACTCCTTTTCTTTAATCATTTAATTTCCTTTCAACAAGTCCTGAGCATTTGAATTATAAATGTCTAGGATGCTTAGACAATGCTGGTGGAAGTGTAAAATCATATCCAACACTTTGGAAAAGAGTTTGATTTTATCTCCTCAAGTTGAATATTCACATATTCTGTGACCCAGCAATTTCACCAAGAAAAACTTCTTCACCAAGAAAAACTCCTGCACGTATACACTGGAAACACGTACAAGGATGTTTGCACCAGCATTGTCTATAAGAACTGAAATCTGGAGGCCCGTCAATGGGAGAGTGGATAGAGACACTTTGGCAAAGTCAGGCTATGAATGTTAGCGGTCAAAACAGTAACTTACAGGGACTAAACAATATGGCTGAATATAAGCCGTATAATATTCAGTGAAAAAAGCGCATGGCCGGGACCGTGTCTATTTTGTTCCCAGCTCTAACCCCCTCATCCAGCACATGCCTGCTCAGTAAATATTTCTGAAATGAATAAATCGGTGGAGCAATTTCCTGGGGAGAACCGTCATTTAAGTCCACCAGACAATGGGGACACATTTGCTGCTGCTTCTCTCCCAGCCTCTCATTCCTCACTTTTCTCACCCATTTTGTCCTTTTCTTCCGCTCTGTCTCTTTCCCTCACCTTTTCTTCTTTGTGGGCAGGAGATGACCCAGTCCCAGTTTTTAGTTTTGTTGACATTTGTCGCTTGCCGTGGATCCTTTGACTCAGCTTCTGATTTAATGGCCTAAGGTTGGGTCCCCAGCATCTGGCATTTTAAAAAATACCACGTGGTTCTAATGTGCAGCCAGACTTGCCCATTTGCTTTGCTGGTGTTTTTATGTTTGGTTGTTGTTTTGTAGGAGCATGTGATGAAACCTTGGCCAATGAGATGTACGGGGAAGTCTGCTGAGGGAGGCTTCTGGAACAGATCCCTTTCTGTTAGGAGGAGCCCCTGTTTTTTTTTTTTTTTTTTTTTTTTGAGCCCCTGTTTTCCACGCATCTTTCCCTGTGTGTGCATAAACATCTCGGGAAGAGTCACATGAAAGAGGGGCCACAGTATTTCCCTCTAGGGATGAGGACTGGGAGACGGGAGCTGTCAGGAGATGCCGGCGACCAAATCGGTGGAGCGGTTTACTGGGGAGAACTGTCATTTAAGTCCACCAGACAATGGGGACACATCTTGGGCATTGTCCCTAGATGCCTCCAGCTCTTGGGGTGCCCAAAGTGTGGGGGGTTCGGTGGAGAGATGGGGTGAATGGCCTCAGCCTTGACTCTGGGCCACACTTCACTGCTGGGCCCGACACCACCTGAGCTCAGAGGTGCATGAAACTCCCCACCCACCGGGGACACTGCTTCCTGAGTCTGCCTACAACCACGGCATCCAGTGAGGACAAGACATCACCCACCCTCTCCTTCGTCTTCCATTCCCTCCTGGTCCCCCCTCCCTGCTCAATCTCACTTCTCTGTTCTGTAAGTCTCTGCGTTAGGCCAGGTTCCTAGAAGCAGAACCGGAGACGGGGACGCTTGTTCAACTGATTTATTGAGCGTGAGGGAAGCAGGGTAGGGCAGAGAATACAAATGGAGGCAAGAATGTGATGTCAGCTGAAGGCCAGCTTCTTTCTGATCCCACAGAGAAGCCCTGGAGCACAAATTCACCACAGAGCAAATCCCACCTGGGGGCAAAGGGGCTGCTCTGTGTGCCACTGGCCGAGCTCGGTCCTGGAGCGTGTGTGTGTAGGTGTGTGTAACCTCTCATCAAGGGCGGCTCATGTTTGACCGAGGGCAGTTTTCCAGAAAGGGGGAGCTTCATGAGTTACCAGCCAATACCCTTGGCAGCTGGGGGTTGGGTACACTGGCAGGGAAAGGGGACCTGGACAGGGGATCAAGAGGAGACACTGTGGTTCTCCCTTCATGGATGCAGAAAGACAGATAGGAAGATAGGGGTGTATGTGTGTGTGTGAGAGAGAGACAGAGACAGAGAGAGATACACTGTCATAAACTAGACAAAAATTCTTTTATATTATCACTTGCAAAGCACTCAGCCTGCCCCTTGAGTCCTTTCACAGCCTGAGAGGCAAAGGGAAAGGACATTCTCGTAAAAAAACAGCTTTGTTGAGGTGTAATTCACATATCATTTAATTCATCCATGTGGAGTGTACTATTCAATGGTTTCTAGTGTATCCACAGAGTAGTGCAACCATCACCACAATCAGTTTTAGAACTTTTCGCCATCCCAACAAGAAGCCCTGTGCCCTTTATCAGTCACTCTCCACCTCCCCTGGACACCCACACCCCATCCCCAGACAACCACAAATCTACTTCTGTCTCTATGGATTTGCCTGTTTTGAACATTTCATACAAATGGAATCATATAACACGTGGTCTTTTGTGTCTGGTGTCTTTCACTTAGCATAATGTTTGCAAGGTTCATCCGTGCTGTAGCATGTATTGGGTACTTCATTTCTTTTTATTGCTGAATAATATTCCATTGTGTGGATATACCACATTTTATTTATTCATCAGTCGTTTCCACCTTTTGGTTTGGGGTGAACATATATTTTCATTTCTCTTCTATGTACCTAGGAGAGGGATTCCCGGGTCAACCAGTCATTTTTGCACTGTTCTTGTGACGGCTTCTGCTGTTAAGTTCTGGACAGCTGTCCAGAACTGTCCTACTTCCTGACTTTTTCCAAACCTGATTCTTTTTTTTTTCAAATTTCATTTATTTATTTTTGTCTGCATTGGGTCTTTGTTGCTGCGTGCGGGCTTTCTCTAGTTGTGGTGAGCGGGGGCTACTCTTCGTTGCAGTGCACGTGCTTCTCATTGCGGTGACTTGTCTTGTTGCGGAGCACAGGCTCTAGGCACGCAGGCTTCAGTAGCTGTGGCACGCAGGCTCAGTAGTTGTGGCACATGGGCTTAGTTGCTCCGCGGCATGTGGGATCTTCCCAGACCAGGGCTCGAACCCATGTCCCCTGCATTGGCAGGCGGATTCTCAACCACTGCACCACCAGGGAAGTGTCCCAAACCTGATTCTTTGGCCTTCTTCCCCGCAAACGAGTTGGGCTTTCATTCTGAGATTTCCTCCCCAAATGAACAAAATTGTCCTGATGGTCTCTGAGAACAATGGCTTGGTATTCTTGGGTTAAAGACAATGTTTCCATTAGCATCCATTAGGTTTTGAGGCACTCCAGACAGTGTGCCCCCACTCAGTTCTGGTTTGTTTCAGTCTTCATGCAAAATTCTAGTTTTCCTGGAGAACTCTGAAGAGAAGGCATATCAGTCTTTTACTGAGCACAGTCTGTAGAGAATGCAGAAGTTAAAATCTAGAGCAGATTAGCAAACAATGGCCTGTGGGCTAAACCCAGCCTGCTGCCTCTTTTTGCATGATCCACAGCTAAGAATAGATTATACATTTTGAGATCATTGGAAAAAAAAGGAATAATATTTTTTGATGCAAGGAAATGAAATGAATTTCATATTTTAGTGTCCATAAGTAGTTTTATTGGAACACAAGCATGTCCGTTTGTTTAAGCATTGTCTATGGCTGCTTTTGCACTACACCAGCAGAATTGTGTAGTTGTGACAGAGACTGAAGGATGCACAAAGTCTAAAATATTTACTATCAAGCCCTTTACAGAAGAAGTGTGCCAACCCTTGATGGAGCCAAGACCCCACACTGCCCTGTAGCACTCAGCCTGGCATTAGTAAGCAAAAGGGGAGATGGTGTTTTCAGTCCTAATTTTGAAAAGCACTCCATACACACAATCCCCAAATTTACCTATGACCATCCACATTTGAACCAGGAACCCCAGTTTATGCATATTATATTGACTCTTATTACCAGACCCATGTTCTTCACTTTGCTGGAAAACCACACTCCCGATTTTCCTTCCACTTCACTGGCCATTCCTTCTCAATCTCCTTTACCAATTCTTTTTCTCTTCCCAAGTTCTAAATGTTGGAGGATCCCCAGTGATTAGCCCTGGGCCTTCTTCTCTCCTTCCTTCATTCACATCATAGATGATCTTATCCAGTTTCATAGTTTTAATACCATCTATACACTGATAATTCCCAAATGTATAGTCCTGTCAATTCCTCAAGGAAATATAAGAACGATAAATGCATATGCACCAAACAACGGAGCTCCCAAATATATGAAGCAAACGTTGCCAGACTTGAAGGAAGAAATAGACAGTTCTATAATAATTTGAGACTTCAATATCTCACTTTCAATATTGGATAGAACATCTAGACAGAAGATGAATAAGGAAATAGAAGACTTGAACAACCCTATAAACCAACTAGACCAAACAGGCATATATAGAACACTCTACCCAACAACAGCAGAATACACCTTCTTCTCAAATGCACATGGAACATTAGTCCACAGAAGAAGTCTCAGTAAATTTAAAAATATTGCAATCGTACAAAGTATCCTTTCTGACTGCCATGGAATGAAACTAGAAATCAATAAGAGAAGAAAACTGGAAAATAACAAATATGTGGAAGTTAAACAACACACTCAAAACAATCAATAGGTCAAATAAATGGCAGAGGAAATTAGAAAATACTTTGAGATGAATGAAAATAAAAACACAGGATAGCAAGTATATAACACCTGTCCCAACTTCTATTTTGAAATCCAAACTCCCATACCCAGTTAACTACTTAACATCTTTACTAGGATGTATAACAAGCAGCTCAAGGACCTTAAAATTTTCTCCCATTGATATGTACTCTTTTCCCTCCATTCACCAGGCTACTGGTGGCTTCCAGTTGTTTACTACCAAATCCTTGGAATTATCCCCGACTCCTCTCTTTCTCTCACACTTTACATCCAATACATAAGCAAATATTGTGGACTCTTCTTTCGAAATAGGACCCAAATTTGACCCCTTCTCACCACTTCCACTTGTGGCACACTGATTCGCCATTGTCTTCTGCCTGAATTATTGCAGTAGTCTCCCAGCTTCCACTTTGCCCTAGTTAAGTCTACACATAACAGCCAGAGTGATTCTCTATCTTTTTTTTTTTTGGAGTTGATTTCTTATTTCTTATTTATTTATTTATTTATTTTTGGCTGCATTGGGTCTTCGTTGCTGTGCACAGGCTTTCTCTAGTTGCCACGAGAGGGGGTTACTCTTTGTTGCAGTGCGTGGGCTTCTCATTGTGGTGGCTTCTCTTGTTGCAGAGCATGGTCTGTACGTGCCTGGGCTTCAGTAATTGTTGCATGCAGGCTCAGTAGTTGTGGCTTGCAGGCTCTAGAGTGCAGGCTCAGTAGTTGTGGCGCATGGGCTTAGTTGCTCTGCGGCATGTGGGATCTTCCCGGACCAGGGCTCAAACTCATGTCCCCTGCATTGGCAGGCGGATTCTTAACCACTGCACCACCAGGGAAGCCCCCATCATTCTCCATCTTAAACCCTACCATGATATCCCCTCACACTTAAAATAAAACTTGTGACCTAAAAGACTCTGCAAGACCCTGTAAGACATGACTCTTGCTACTTGAGGTTCATGACCTGTATCCTTGCCATCTTGACCACATCAAAGGTACAAATAGTCTCTTGTTTTAATGCGTACTTTTATTATTTTTTTCTTTCTTTTTTTTTTTCTAGAGACAATATGTACTTTTAAACTTTGTGAGGTTGGGCATCTTCTTATGCTATTTATCGTTTCTATTTCACATCTTATCCCATTTTTTCTAATGAGAGGTGTGGGGTTTTTTGGTTTTCCTTTTTGTTGTCTTGTCATTTTCCTTTTGATTTTTAAGGTATCTTTGTATTCTAAGGAAATTATCTTTGGTCTTTTATATACTGAATATTTCCCCAGCTAGTCTTTTTGACTTTGAGATCTCTATCTCTCTATGTATCGCCATACAGAGATTTTAATTTTCACACAGTCAAATTAGCCAATCTTTTCTCTATGGTTTCTGTGCTTTGTTTCATGTTTAAAAAGGCCTTCAAAGGCTTCCCTGGTGGTGCAGTGGTTAAGAATCCGCCTGCCAATGCAGGGGACACGGGTGCGAGCCCTGGTCTGGGAAGACCCCACATGCTGCGGAGCAACTAAGCCCGTGCACCACAACTACTGAGCCTGCGCTCTAGAGCCTGTGAGCCACAACTACTGAAGCCTGTGCGCTGAGAGCCTGTGCTCTGAAACAAGAGAAGCCACTGCAATGAGAAGCCCGTGCACTGCAAGGAAGAGTAGCCCCCGCTCACCGCAACTAGAGAAAGCCCACACACAGCAACAAAGACCAAACACAGCCAAAAATAAAAATAAATAAATAAATTTATAAAAATAAAAAAAAATTTTTTTTAAAAGGGCCTTCAAGTTCAAGACTATAACAACATTTAAGATTTCTTCTAGTATTGTATAGTTTCATTTTGCATTTAAACCTTTATTCTATCTGGTATTAATTTTGATATGTGAAGGTAGGGGTACAGCTTTATTTTTTCCCCCAAAAGACAGATGTCCCAAATGACATTTACTGACTAATCCACATTTCCCCCATTGATTTGAAATGTCACTTTTATCACACGTCAAATTCCCACATGTATTTGGGTCTGTTTCTGACTTTCTTGTCTGTTTCTTTTCCATCTATTCCTGCCCTATTACCTCATAGCTCATTGTAACTTTATAATACATTTAAAAATCTGTTAGAATTAGTTTGCCCTCATTACCTTTTACTTTCCAGAGTTTTTCAGGCTATTCTTGGCTTTTGTCTTTAAACAGCTTTACTGAGATATAATTCACATAGCATATAATTCACTGTTTAAAGTGTACAATTCAAGAGATAAATATATTCACATATATGTGTAACCATCACCACAATTTTAGAATGTTTTCATCACCTCAGAAATAAACTTTGTACCCTTTATCTATAACTCCCTTTCCCACTGGCTCCCCTAGTCTTAAGCAACCACTAATTTACTTTCTGTCTCTACAGATTTCCTATTCTTGACGTTTCATGTTATAATGGAATAACATTATATGTGGTCTTTTGTGACTGGTTTATTTTACTTTACAAAGTTCATCCATATTGTGGCATGTATTAGCACTTCATTCCTCTTTATAGATGAATAGTATTCCATTGTAATGGATATATCACATTTTATTGACTCATTACATTCAGTGGACATTTGGATTCTTTCTACATAGTAGCTATTGTGAATAATGCTGCTATCAACATTCATGCACAAGTTTTTGTTTTAACACCTGTTTTCAATTCTTTTGGGTATACACCTAGCGGTGGAATTGCTCATATGGTAATTCTGTTTAACTTGTTGAGAAATCTCCAAACTGTTTTCCATAGCAGCTGCACCATTTTACATTTCTACTAGCAATGTATGAGGGTTCCAATTTCTCCACATCATGGCCAAAACTTGTTATTTTCCATTGTTTTGTTTTGTTTTAAATTCTAGCCAGTCTAGTGGGCGTGAAATGAAATCTCATTGTCGTTTTATTTGTATTTCCCTAATGACTAATGATACTGAGCATCTTTCTATGTGCTTCTTGGCCATTTGCGTATCTTTGGAGAAATGTCAATTTAAGACTTTTTTGGCTCATTTAAAAATTGGGTTATTTGGAAACCCCAAATTTTAGCTGGGCACATGGCAGCCCAGTACTACAGAAGTGCCCATCCTCCTCTGCAGCTAGGCTGGTTATGTGACTAAGCTCTCCCTCCAGGATGGAATGGGAAGCAATTTGCATGACTTCTAGGATACTTCCTAGGAGGGAGAGGCAGGCTCTTTTCTCTGCTTCTCCCTCTGTCCTGCTGGTGGAAACGTGAGCTCTGAGGCTGGAGGTCCATCCTGGCCTGCGTCCATCCTGGATGAGGGCAACGTCCCTGGGATGATAGAGCATCAAGGGAGAGGAGTTTCCTGGAGCAGCCCTGCCAGGCCAGCCCTGGACTGTCTGCCTCCAGACCCAAACATGAGAGAGATGCCAACTTCTACTTGAGATTCTTATGTGGAGGCTCTTTGTTACAGCAGCTGAACCTTATCCTAACCAGGACAGCTGTCTTGAGGGGACTTTTCTGTGTGGTTCCCTTGGGTAGGGTTGCTCCAAGAACCACAGCTGTCTGAAATTGTCATCTCCCTCTTCCACGTGGTGACCGCCAAGCTCAGCTCCAGCCCACTCTCCTTTCCAGGCGCGTCTTTGGAAATCTAATGTGTGAAGATCATTGCTCCCAACTAAACAAGCCTGGAGCTAATATCTTCCAGGGGCATCGTCTTGTTCTTTCCTCCCACACTTGTGCACCCACCCCCACTCTCTCCCAAAGAGGCAGCCTGTTTTGAAATATGCTTTCCCTGTGAATATCTGCAGATTCTAATTAAATAACTCAGGAAACAGGCCACCTTGTGTGTGGTGTAACTTGACTCTTGCTAGAAAGATGAGTTTGGAACGTGTAAGTTCCCTGTTAAGCTGACAAATTTAAAAGCTTAATTTGAAAAACTAACCAAATTCCCCTTGCAGTATGAGGGCAGAAAGGGGGGCTTGGTCAAGCCTTCTTGTCCTGAGCTCTCAGCATGAGGACACAGATATTTGGACTTCCCAGGTGTCTGGCCTTGTCTATATAATTTCTTATATGCCCTCCACCCTTATGGAACCTGCAATTTTATGGGGAAAAGGAGCTCTAACATATATTAAAATATTAAACTCATTGAGAACATTGTAAAAACAACTGAGCTGTGTTTTTGTTATTGAGTTGTGTTCTATATTTTCCCAACTATTCTTGCATCTGCATTTTTCCAGTTGAACCTCAGTATTGCTTCATCAAGAATGGCTAGCAACTTTTATGCAGCCTAAAAGCAAATGACAAACGTTTAGCCTGAATCCTATTCAACAGATTCTTCAGATGAAATTCTCCCCAAAACATTTCCCCTTTAAATGCCCTGAAAAGATGTAGCCATGTAAATTGTGAAGTTGATTTAAACACTACTTGTATGCATGAAGCAGGAATCAATTCTAGCACAGCGTTTTCCTGTAAGCTTGTGATAGCATGTGGATTGGGGTTGTTAATTGCTCTCTGGCCTGATTTACTTTAGTGCAGCACTGACTCAGAGATTAAGGCTGGAGGAGCTCTTTCCAAGATCAGCCCAAGCTGAACTGAGATGATTATTGCAGCCTCCCAGGGACTCTTACCCCTTCCTGGGCTCAGAACCTAACCGGTCCTACACTCCCAGAGTGGCACGGGAGTGATGGCTTGGCTTCGTTAGGGAGCAGTGTAGTTTCCCTCATGCTTTAGTCCTTGTGGGGCATCTGAAAGGGAATCAAGCATTCTTTATGACAGTTGCCTAATCCTTGGGGTACCTGAAAAGAGAAGCATGCACTTCTTAGATCAATATTTTCAAGGCTTATCTGATGTGAGACTCTGCCTGGGGCTAGAGGCTTGATTGTTTCTCCAGTTTCTCTCTCTCCAAGGCGCATATGAACTTGAACCCTTGTAATGAACAGCTTGCCTTTTTTTCCCCTTGGGAAATTTGTGTATATATGTGATTATGATGGGGGAAGAGAGGGTAATGATACATGAAAAGCTGGACACCTGTGGTGCTTGTTCCTTTACAACTGAGTTTCTCAACTTTTAAAAAATTATCACCCCCCCACTTAAGGAGCATTGTTAGACTTTTTTTTTTTCCTTAACCACCCCTCTCCCATGAAATCTTTTTTTTTTTTTGGCTGCATTGGGTCTTCGTTGCTGGGCGCGGGCTTTCTCTAGTTGTGGCGAGCGGGGGCTACTCTTCGTTGTGGTGCGCGGGCTTCTCATTGTGGTGGCTTTTCTTGTTGGGGAGCACGGGCTCTAGGCGCACGGGCTTCAGTAGTTGTGGCACATGGGCTCAGTAGTTGTGGCTCGTGGGCTATAGAGCGCAGGCTCAGTAGTTGTGGCGCACGGGCTTAGTTGCTCCGTGGACTGTGAGATCTTCCCGGACCAGGGAATCGAACCCGTGTCCCCTGCATTGGCAGGTGTATTCTTAACCACTGCGCCACCAGGGAAGTCCTTCCCATGAAATTTTAATACTACAGATATATATCTATTTATGTGTTATATGTGTGTCTGTGTTTCATACATAAAAAGAAGATTTTTGCCCCTTGGGGGTGATGTGGCCCTCATGGAGGATACATGCTTTATAACAGTTCACAGCTATTTCAAGCGATGGCAGCCTCCACCACAGAAAAGTGGGAAGATGGCATTGTAGCAAGCACATGAGTTAATGCACTTAAAAGGCATAGCAGGGCTTCCCTGGTGGTGCAGTGGTTGAGAGTCCGCCTGCCGACGCAGGGGACACGGGTTATAGCAGGGCTTCCCTGGTGGTGCAGTGGTTGAGAGTCCGCCTGCCGATGCAGGGGACACGGGTTCGTACCCCGGTCCAGGAAGATCCCACATGCCGCGGAGCGGCTGGGCCCGTGAGCCATGGCCGTTGAGCCTGTGCGTCCGACAGGCTCCGCGACAGGGGAGGCCACGGCAGTGAGAGGCCCGCGTACCGCAAAAAAAAAAAAAAAAAAAGGCATAGCAAAGTGCAGGGCCCATGGTGAGTGGGTGAGTGCTCAAAAAAATGAGAGCCCTTGCTGTCGTTGTCATTATTATTATGTTAAGGTTGGTGACAGTGAGGTTTGTAACGCTCCCTCAGGTTGCATGTGGATTCCCCTGGTGCTTGAGGGCTGGTCGGAGGGCTAAGTCAGTCCCTTAGCTGGAGCTTCTACCAGAGTCCAATAGGGTTCATAAGGGAGCAGCCGGGCTGGCTGGGGTCTATAGCAAGAGGACCCCTCAGGATGCCCCCTCTACACATGGCAGCTGTTCCCAGCTGCCCCCAAGCGGCGCCAGGCAGGACTGCGGGCCTAGTGGTGTCAGATCTGATTTTTCAGAAGCCAGGAGTCTGGGATTGGGGGTTAAATATCCAGATTTTTAAGCATTGACTCAATTAAACAACAACAAGGCTATGTGGACCAAACAAAAGAGATGAAAGCAAGATACGCTGACTTGTCCAGAGTAAGAAGCATAGCTGGGATTCCAATCCAAGTCGTTCAAACCCGGGGCTCTTCCACTTAAACCAGCCCTTGCTCTCCGCCTCCCAACCCTCCCCGCTTCAGCCGCGTCTGGGACTCCTTCAAGGCCTCTGCCTCCAGGCCCTCCAGGCTGGGGCCATCCGGATTGGGACGAATGCGTCTAGCTCCCCTGCCCACCCGTCACCCACTTCCCAGAAGGGCTTGGATTCTGTCTCCAGATGAAGAAGGGCGGACCTCGAGCGGACCTCGAGCCTTGCTCGGCGGCACCCGGGAGGCCCAGGGCCGGGCGGGAGGAGGCGGGTCGGCGCCGGGGCGGGCGTGGAAACCGGGACTCGCGGCCGGCGGACCCGGCCCAGCCCCTCCCCTCCCCGCCCCGCCCGACCTCAGAGTCTCGGGATGCAACCGCGCGTTCTTCGCTCCCGCCCCGCTGACCCAGCCACCCTGGCACGGTTTTCTATTCGCCCGGGTCGCGGGTGGGAGGCCAGGAACGGCGGGGTTCAGGAGCCTGGCTCCTCGCCAGGGCTGTGGCCTTCGGCCCAGGGGCCACCAGGCGGCCGCGCCTGCGAGGCGGGCGGGGAGGACGCCGGCCCCGGCGCAGCTCGGCCATGGGCTCCCGCAGCTCCCACGCCGCCAGGATCCCCGACGTGGACAGCATCCAGCGGGAGACCGGCTGTGAGTGCGGCGCATAGCGCCGGGGACCCGGTGGGGTTCCGGGGGGCTCCGGGGGGCTCCGGGGGAGGGTCCCGGGGCCGGGAGAACCTAGAAGATCGCTCGCGGGCGGGGGGCGCGTTCACCCAGGGGTCCCGGCTCCGGGCTTGCGGGCACCCAGGCAGCCTCCAGCCGGGGTCGAGGCAGACTGCAGGACCGGAGGCGGGTGGAGCGGGTGTGGCTTTGGTCTCCCGGATCTCCCGGGTCCCACCCGGCCCGCTCGGCCCCGGGGCCCGGGTGGAGCCTCCCTCCAGCCAGCCCCCCGCCCCGCGCTCAGCCCCCGCGGCCGCCTTGGGCATGGAGCGCGCCCCGGGGTCCGGCCGCGTCCCCAGAGTCCTCGGGGAGTCACCGTCGGCCTCCGCCCCCGCAGTCTCGCAGGCCAGTCTGCTCCGCCTCTACCACCGGTTCCGAGCGCTTGACCGCAATGACAAGGGCTACCTCAGGTGAGCCGGAGCTGGCCTTCTGACCTCTCACCTCTGCCTCTCTGACCCCGTCCACTCCTTGGCCATGTTCCGTCTTTGCCCCACCCCCCTTAAACTTTGACTTTCCAGCCGCGTGGATCTGCAGCAGATCGGGGCGCTGGCCGTGAACCCCCTGGGAGACCGCATTATAGACAGCTTCTTCCCTGACGGGTGAGCCTCGCCGCGGGTGGGGAGATGGGGGTGAGAGCTTGTGGGGGGAGGTTAGGGACGGAGGCAGAGGCAGGGCCACGGCGACCACCGCGCCTGCACCATTGCCTGCCTCCCCCCCACCCCCCAGGAGTCTGCAACTGGACTTTCCAGGCTTTGTCCGAGTCCTGGCTCGCTTTCGACCTGTAGATGATGGGGACCACGGAAACCGAGACCCCAAGGAACCCGAGCCCCTCAACAGCAGAATGAATAAACTTCGCTGTGAGTCTGTGCCCCCTACCCGAGTGAGACCCCAGATTGACCACACCCGTTGAGAGGGCCCAGGCACCTTCCACTCCCTCTGTGGGCCCAGTGGTGCCCCCCGCACCCCACTCCTCCAAGGTGAACTTTGGAGGGAAGAGAACCAGGGAAGACCCACCTTCCTTTTCCCCCTCCACGCTCTTCCCAGTTGCATTCCAGCTCTACGACCTGGATCGAGATGGAAAGATCTCCAGGCATGAGATGCTGCAGGTTGGAAGAACCCGAGGGAAGGGGGGTGTGGTAGAACGGAATGGCTGTGGGCGATGGAGGGATGATCGGTGGGTGAGAGATACAGATGACTGGGGTGTTGGGTGGGGAATGGGTGGGGTTGGAGTGTGGGTTAGCTGGGAGATGTGGGATGGTGAACATTGGGGTATGAGGTTGGAAATAGATCAGTAGCTCTCAACTGGGGGTGATTTTGCCCCCTGAATGACATTGGCAATATCTAGAGACCTTTTTGGTTGACGGGGTGGTGCTCCTGGGACCTAGTGGGTAGAGGTCAGGAACGCTGCTAAACATTTTACAATACCCAGGGTGCCCCCCCTCTACGGAAGGAGTTATCTGGCCCCAAATGTCAATAGTGCTGAGACTGAGAAACTCTGGGATAGATGTGATGAGCTGGGGGATGGATTTGGGACTAGTTGGAGGATGAGACGGGGGATGGGGCGGAGGATAGGCGGAGATTGGGGTCTAAGGTTGGGCTTGAGTAATGAGCTTGGGCACATTATTGAGGTGAGAGTGGGATAGTGAATGATAGATGGGGGGTTGGATGGAGAAGCAATGGGGGAATTATTGGGGGCTGTGGTGGCAAGTGACTGGAGTCGGGGGAAAATGAATGAGGGATGGATTACAAAATTGGTACTAACATTTGGGGTGATGCGGACAAGGTTTGGGGGATGGTGTTAGTAGTCCCTGCGCCTCCTCCTTATGGCTGTCTCTGTCTCCTCCTCCACCACCCAGGTACTCCGGCTGATGGTTGGGGTACAGGTGACAGAAGAGCAGCTGGAGAGCATTGCCGACCGCACAGTGCAGGAAGCCGACGAAGATGGGGATGGCGCTGTGTCCTTCCTGGAGTTCGCCAAGGTCAGGATGCCCTCAAGCCTGGGAAGTTGAGACCAGGAGTCCCTAGGACAGGTGGACATGGGAAATGAAGTTGGAAGGAGGAGGGCAGAAAGAGAGGGGATCCCCCAGGGAATCATGGGGCCTGGGGGATGGGAGAGGAGGTTGGAAGCATAGAGGTTTGGAATTCAAGCCTCTTGACTACCACCCATCTCCCCCGCAGTCCTTAGAGAAGATGAACATCGAGCAGAAAATGAGCATCCGGTTCCTGAAGTGAACCCCTTTGTGCCATGGGTAGCTTACATGGACCAGTTCTGCTTGGGATTCCTCCTCATGGAGGTCCAGCCCCAGTGAACTGTGTTCTTACTTGTACACTGAGCTCTAACTAGGACCAAGGAGAAAAGCTTGGAGGGGTGTTTACCAACTCATTTGAACTCAGATCTGTGAATCAGCCAGAAAATTTTTGCTTGCAAGTGACTGAAAACCCAAATCAAAGGGATTTCAGTTAAAAAAGAATTTTATGGGCTCAAGTATTGAAACAGTGTGGAAGTATCCAGAAAACTGGGAAAGTCTGGAAGTGTCTCAGGCACAGCTGAATCCAAGGACCAAAATGATGCTATCAGGACTCAGTTATTCTCTGTCTCTCATCTCAGCTTTCTTTTGTGTTGTATTCGTTCTCAGGTGGGCTCTTTCCCTGTAGTGGAGGATGGCCACCAGCAGCTCCAGGCTTCCATCCTACTAGCCTAGTAATGCAGAGGAAAGAGATTTTCTTGTTCAATAATTCCAAGCAAAGAGTCTCATTAGCCCCCCTGGAACCTTGTCCTTTCTCCAGGGGAATGGAACTTTCTATGTGGCCAGGACTGTGTCATGTGCTAAATGCCAGAGCCAGGAAATAAGGCCTGAGGAGGACTCAAGATGGGGTCAGGGATGGTTGCTTAAAGGAAAATGCAGGGCTATTATCAGAAGGGGAAATCATGCTGGTCAGGCAAAACAAGAGATATCCATTAGTGTTAGGTTGACCAAATGGAGGGATCCTTGAAGTCTGGCTTCTTAAGTGGGTTTGCACTGATGGAGGTGGGTAGTGGGGGAAGAGGTGATGTAAAAATAATAAAGAAGACATACCTTCCTAGAGTATGAAAAAATTAAAAGGTTTGGAGAGTACTTCCATTTTGTTTCACGGTAAGATGTTCAAGCATTGGCATATCACAGAAGAGAGTGTAAAAGTCACATAAAATCATGAGATTCTATGTCTGTAGCAAAACACTCTGGCTATATGTAAAGGAGATGCTGTTGGTACCCCGCTCATATCCCTTCCGAGGCCTGTGCTGGAGTTGTATCAACACATTGATACAAGACACATTGGGAGCCAATTGTGCTTCTATCTTCCTAAGTCTGCTTTCAGTGATGCCAGACTTGGTAGCTTGAAATTGCTGCGGTGGGAATATTTACACCATAGACATTGGCAGATGCAATAGTCCAGCACTTTTCTGCTTAGGAGAGCCTGTTTTTAAACATTTATCAGCACATCAGCTGCTCGGCATTCACCATTACTGTATATGTCAATGACTTTTCCCCCAGCTTTATTGAGATATAATTGGTGTACAAAAAACTGCACATAATTAATGTATGCAATTTGGTGAGTTTGGACATGTGTATACACTTGTATTACCATTACCATGATTAAGGTAATAAACATATCCATCATCTCCAAAAATTTCCTGTGTCCCTTTGTTTTTTAGGTTTATTTTAACATGTGTAGTAGGAACATGTAACATGAGACCTGACATGCTTAACGTATGTTTAAGTGCACAGTATTACTGTTGACTAGGCACTCTGTCGTATGGCAGATCTCTGGAACTTACTCATCTTGTATAACTGTAACTTTTACCCATTGAACAACAGGTTCTCATATCCCCTTCCCCCCACCCCTTGGGAATCACCCTTCCATTGACTACTTCTGCACGCTTGACTATTTTAGATGCCTCATATAAGAGGAATCATGCAGCACTTGTCTTTCTGTGACTAATTTCATGCAGCATAATGTCTCCCAGGTCCATCCATGTTGTCACAAAGGGTAGGATTTCCTTCTTTTTAAAGACTGAATAATATTCCATTGTATGCGTATACCACACTTTCTTTATCTCCTCATCTGTTGATGGACGTTTGGGTTGATTATTGTGAATAAGGCTGCAAAGAACATAGGAGTGCAGGTATCTCGTCAAGATAGGGATTTCATTTCCTTTGGACATACACCCAGAAGTGGGACTGCTGGATCATATGGTAGTTCTATTTTTAATTTTTTGAGCAACCTCAACAGCTTCTTCCTGCAAGCATGGGTGACACCGCCCAAGGGCTTTGCCTGCTGTAGGCATGTGCTCAGCCTTTGTGAGGGGCAACAGGTGGAAGCGCCAGGGAGTCAATGTCCGTGGAAGCAGCTCTCAACCAATGACAGATGGAAACTGGAGGATAAATACCCGCTTCCTCACCCCTCAGGGGGAGTTTGAGGCCATGCAAAGACTATGCACCTGTGGGGCGCTAGGAACGTGAAGTTGTCTGGGGTGGCACATTAGCCCCACTTCGACTTTTGCATTTTGATCATATGATTCTGACAGGTGAGACTCAGTTGAGGGGAGGGGGCAAAGAGGATATTTGATTGCTTACGAAATTTTGAGTTTTTGTCAGGATTTTTACATGAGCAAAGAACCAGTGTCCCCTGCATCGGCAGGCGGACTCTCAACCACTGCGCCACCAGGGAAGCCCATGAGCAAAGAATTTTTGATTGAGAGCTGTTTGTTTAGTTTTTGGCTCCAAGTAAAGGTGGGGGGAAGGTGTAAACCTCACTGAGCAGCTGTGTTTTCCAGGCACTGTGGAGGAAGATTTGTGTACAGAGAGAAATAGAGGAGAGGGAGAGGGAGAGAGGGAATGAATCTTTATCCGTGGTCTTTTCCGCATTACAGTGTTTCTCAAATGTTCCTGACAGTTAATATCATCTGATTAAAAATCTCAGACGCTTTGGCCCCATTTGCGAGCTCCTGAGTCTCCAGGGAAATCTATATTTTTAATATGTGATTCTGATGTTAGAGGTCCAAAGACTAAACTTTTAGAAACGCTGACCTAAAGCTTCTGGCCAGGACTTCCCTGGTGGCGCAGTGGATAAGACTCCGTGCTCCCAGTGCAGGGGGCCTGGGTTCAAGCCCTGGTCAGGGAACGAGATCCCACATGCATGCCGCAACTAAGAGTTCGCATGGCTGACCTAAAGCTTCTGGCCAGGACTTCCCTGGTGGCGCAGTGGATAAGACTCCGTGCTCCCAGTGCAGGGGGCCTGGGTTCAAGCCCTGGTCAGGGAACGAGATCCCACATGCATGCCGCAACTAAGAGTTAGCATGCCACAACTAAGGAGCTGGCGAGCCACAACTAAGACAAGGTGCAACCAAATAAATAAATAAATATTTTTTTAAAAAAAGCTTCCGTCCAGGCTCCCGGTGACAGCTACCAGTGAGATGTTCTCCAACAACCACAAGGCACCGGGCATAACACTGGCCCATAGGCTCCGGGTCCACACCTGCTCTGTGCCAGTAAGTAGTGCCCCTGACCGAATAAGGGTCCCTGGAGGGCCTGGGGGGTCCCCCAGCCTCTACTTGCTGTTCTGGTGGGTGAGGGAGCAAACTGCCCCCACTTTTTCTCAGCACGAAATCCTCAGGATCCCACTGAGCTTAGGAGGTTGGAGACCTCTGTCAGGCAGGAGGGCGGGACATCCGTCTGGCTGCTGTGGTATAAACTGTCTGAACCTCACCCTCTTGATGTTGACCCTGACAGGGTTGCCTATGGATTTGTTCTGGGGGTGGGGGGGCTCTGATGACACAGGTGGGGAGCCCTGTGCTGTCATTAGCAGTTGCCAAATGCAGTGATTTGTGTACCACCCTCGTCATTGTTGCCATACGGTCTCTACGAGCTGTGCCATTAATTACTTATTATTTGTCTATGAATCGACTTGTTTAAAAATTTATGTATTTGAGCTTATAAAGGAACTGAATATCACTCCTGTAAATTAGAAACTGCCGTAAACAAAATACATACAAAGAAACAAACAAACAAATGTCAAAAGGAGAGATTAGCAAGTGTTAAAGAGTTGTAAAAGACAAACCTGCTTGAAACACAGCTCCTCTGTGGTGATCTGAAGGATGGAGAAAGAATCACCTTTTCATTGTGTGAGTTGGGGTTATTTAGAGCTGTGGGGTTACCTCTGAAAATCATCCTGGCTACATGAGTGCTGTGTTTCCTAGGCTTTGGGATCCACTGGCTGGGGGAACTGGAAGGCAGTAGTCCTGGGTCCAGGGACGAATTTGGAGGCAGCCATAGGTGGGCTGGGCATCCTGCTCCTCGGGCCGGCTGCTGGTCAGCTTGGGTTTGGTAGAGGTTGGGCACTGAAATGGAGTCCACTCACCAGGTCAGGTCCAGGGACAAGTAGCAAGGCGTTACAACAGACGATTTATTACAGAGCTGGAAATGTTAAGAGCAACAGCCCTTTGCTGACATTTGTGTCCAGACCTGGTAAGACTGTGAGCTTGGAAACGGGGCCTGTGAACTTGCCTACCTGCTGGGCTCAGATGGCCAGAGTCGTCAAGGGAGGGGCTGAAGGCCCGGTGCTTGGGATCCTCACTTGAGAGGCGATTCCCAGAGAGGTGTGGGACAGGCACTGGCACTGCCCCTACTTGTTCCACCAGGGCTGCTGCGAAGGTCTTTCGCTGACCTGGGGTTTTCTGGAAGAACCCATCTACATATCCTGAAAATAAGATGGGAATTCCAGAAGCCCCTTTCCTTGCCAAGGTGACTGAACCTGAGACAGCGTGTGTAGGAGCCCTGGGGAGTAGCACTTAAGAAGTAATGTTGTATAAACCTAATGATGGCTAATCAGGAAAATAATTAAGAATTCTAAACTTGACTCTCAAATACAATAGAAGGAAACCATGGGTTGTCCTCTGCCCTGCCCAGCCAACACCAATAAAACTCTCTTGATGTTTACGAGGCATTATATAGACTTGATTCTTGGTTATAGAGCTACCCTGAGAATCAGTGTGGTTCAATAAAAATAAGTTGAGTTTTGGAGTTCTATTAAGCCTGAGATTGAACCTGGACCCTTTTAATTACTCACTGAATGACCTTGGGTAAGGAACTTTACCCTTCAATGCGTCAGCCTCCAACATCCATGAAAGAGACAGATAACAGCAGTAACTCGTAGAGTTGTTATGTCTTATCCTTCCCCTATGTCACCCCACCCCACAACCTGCTTTACTTCAGCTGAGGCCCCTTGGCCCTACATGTAAACCAGGACTCTGGTCTGTATCAGTCAGGAATCTTTCTGTTGTAACCAGCTTATGAAAGAATAAGAGTTTATTGGTTCATATAACTGAACGGAAAGTCCAAAGGTAGACCTGGCAAAGGACAGTCCCAAAGGCTCATTGATGTCATCAGAAATCTGTCTTTTTACTCTGCACTCTGCTTTTCTCTGTGTTGGTTTCATTCCCCAGCAGCAATCCCAATGAAAAGGGAACCTCTTTGCCAAAAGACACAGAAGTGAGCCTCAGCTTAAAGAAGTAAACCTCGCTATAGCCGGGTGGATGTACCACTCTGATTGGCCAGACTGGTCACACGCTCACCCCAGGAGCTGGAGATTGCAATCTCACTTGTACCAAATGCTGCGTAAAATATGTGTGTGTGTGTGTGTGTGTGTGTGTGTGTGTGTGTGTGTGTGTGTGTGTGTGGTATTGTTTCCTTAAAAGAAAATCAGAATGCTGTTGCCAGAAGGAAAAGGCTGCATGCTGGTTCTGGGAAGGCAAAATCAGCAGATAGCTGTACACTAGTTAAGTGTTTTGTTTTGTTTTTGTTTTTGGCTACAAATAATAGAATTACCAACTAACAGTGGCTTACACAGTTGAGACAATTGTCTCACATTATAAGATGTTTTTGGTGATAGGCAGTCCTAGAGATGTTGTGTGGCTCAACAATTTTATTAAAGATCCAAGATCTTGTTAACCCTCCATTCCTCATCATATTGGCTTTTAATTCTCAGGTTTGTTGACTCATGGTTACAAAATGGCTGCTGTGGCTCTAGCCCTCACACCCTCACAGGAATAGTGTCTAGAACAGGTGGGTGGCCAGGGCAGCTAAAGATAACTCCTCTTGTGTCTGTCTATTTTGATTGCTGAGGAAAATATTTCCCAAAACTATATCCCACTCATAGATTGCCCTTTACTTGTCATTGGTCAGAACAAGAGCACCTCTAGCTGTAAGGGAGGCTGGGAAAATGAATATCTGACATCGTCAGACTTCATCATGGGAAATGGGCTTTCCCAATAATGATGAAAGGGGAGGGAAATAACAGTTGTGTAGTATATTATTCTAAGTGTGACTGTGATAAGTTGTGTAGTATATTATTCTAAGTGTGACTGTGATAGTGGACAACACCTAAATCTTGATGGCTTAAGACAGCAAGAGTTTATTCCTTGCTTACACTGTATGTTGTTAGCTGTGGGTCAGCTGCCCTCTGCTCCACATGCCTTCATGCTGCAGGCCCCGGGCTGAAGGAGCAGCCCCTGTCAGGGACATGCCACATGGCAGAGGGACAGCAAAAGAGCTGCAGGAAACGTGGCTAAGTTTCTGTGCAGACCTGCCATATGCCTTGTCTACTTGGATATCATTGGCCAAAGCAAGTCACAGTCTAACTTGAAGTCAACAGAGCAGGAAAGTCTACTCCTCCCATAGGGAGTCATGATGTTCTATCATATGATGTTCTGTTGCTGTGTAGCAAAGCACCTGAAAACTTAGCTTAAAACAACCACCATTTTATTATACCTGATGATTTTGTGGTTCAGGGATTCGGGTAGGGCTCGGCTGGTCAATGCTTCTGCAGCACGTGGTGATGACTGAGGCCACTCTGGTATTCAGCTGGCACACAGGCTGGTCTGGAGGGTCCAACTGGCTTTACTCACAGGTGTGGCACCTTGGTAGGGATGCTTTGAAGTCTGGGCTCTCTGGCATGGCAATGTGAAGGTTGTGGACTTCCTCCATGGCAGCTCAGGGCTTGAGACACAGTGTCCTAAGAGACAGGAAGTGGAAAAGCCCAGGCCAGGAAACTGGCCCAACATCACTTCTGCCATAATGCATCAGGACAAACCAGTCACAGAGCCCACAAGAGGAGGGGAGACAGATTCTCTCTCTGGAGGGGAGGAGTATTAAAGAATTTATGGCCGTCTTTTATTTGCCACACGTGGATATAGGAACAGATGCATAACCTTACAGGGAAGAGAAGTAGACATTTAAAAAAAAATAAATTTTAAGTTGGGTCTTACCTTACCAGTTAGCATTTAGCATGAAATAAAAATTATCAAAACCGTGTTATGTTAAATAGTTAATATTTATCATGAAACTGAAATAATTAAAACAAAGTTAAATACTTAACACACATGATGCTTAATATATTTGTGTATGCTTAACTATATGTTAGTTAATATTTATTATGAAACCAAAATAATTAAAACAGTTGGGCTATTGCTACAGAAAGATCAATGGGACAAAAAAAGAAAGGACAGCTATACACGCCCCCACACACATACACACACACACATAGTTTATACAGTATGATAAAACATTATATATTTATATATTAGACCCCCCAAATCAGATCACAAAATAAAACATCATGGTTTAAAAAAGGATATAATTGAATATTAATGTAATTTTGAGTGGCCAAGGCTTTTCTAAGAATAATCACCAAGGAAACTATTAATAGTATTAAATATATAAAAAATTCTGTATATCCAAAAAAACATGAAAAAAGTTAAAGACAAAGGGCAAACAGAAGGATCGTTTGCATTATATATATCAGACAAGGGGTCAAAATCTTTTACATATAAATAGCTCTTTCAAATCCTTTAAAAAGGATGAATATCGTATAGGCAAGCATATGAACAAGAAATTTTTTAAAAGAAATACAAATGTCCAAAGTCATATAAAAATGTTCAGCCTCAATGTTGATTAAATTCTAATTAAAACCCTGATTCTTCTGAGGATCACTCTGGTTTCATAAATCAAAAGCCTCAAAACTGGCCCCATGCTTTGCCCCAGAACTCTCATTCCTGAGAATTAATCCTAAGTAAATACGTATGGATGTACAAAAAGATTGACCTGCTAGATTATTCACCTAAATATTGTTTATAACAACGTGAAAAACCAGTCAATTAACTGTGTGATTGTGGGCGGGGCAGCCTCTGGGATGTCCCTTCAAGAATGAACTTGTCCTTCACTGCAAGGAGTACTGGAGCTGACAGATTCCACCTTTGACCTGTTCAGGATCCTCCGTACTCTCACGCAGAGGCCACGTTCTTCTGAGGCAGCCCTGGCTGAGGACTGAGCAAGGTGCAAGAGCCTGGCGAGTTTTGCTCATCCACGGGACTCCTCTAGCAGGAAACTGTGCTCCGGAGCTCCCTGCTGACTTGGCTGAACCTGTGCCAAGTCTGCATTGCGATCTGAGGCTCTCTCTGGCCAATCCTGCTTCTTCATTGTTTTATCTTCCCAGGTGTTACTCCCAACTGCACTCCTAAGTCCGTCTCAGTGTCTGCTTCCCAGAGAACCCGATGAATAGAGACAGGATTCAGTTAGAGTTTGGTCAGGGAAGCAGAACCACTAAGGGTGAAAGGGACTAAGGAACTTAGTATAGAGATTAGACCCTGCACATCTGCGGGAACAGGTCATCGGTGGTCCAGTAGTCAGTATGTAAGGGGGTGGCTTTTCTGAATTCTGGTGTTGGGCCTGATGTCAACAGCTGGGAAGGAAAAATATACATGAAGTCGGCGAATGCAAAGATGAACAGGAGCAGGTGAGGACAGCGTGGAACCTGTTACCACCTGCAGCCTTGATGATGTGGGTAACTGGCAGGAGAAGCTGGCACCCATCACATGCATTTCCCAGGATTTGGAGAAGCCAAAGGAGACCCAGAGTTGCTGGAGGAGCCGCAGGCCTGGCTGCTGCCCCACGTGGACAAGGTGAAACAGCAGATCAGCCGCAACGTGTGTGAATGGCAACAGTGCCATACGCTGACCTTCAGAGCATAAAGACATCTCCTTCGGGCTTCCCTGGTGGCGCAGTGGTTGAGAGTCCGCCTGCCGATGCAGGGGACGCGGGTTCGTGCCCCGGTCCGGGAAGATC
>NC_041227.1:63915804-63945865 GCF_002837175.3 Physeter macrocephalus
CATGGCCGCTGAGCCTGCGCATCCAGAGCCTGTGCTCTGCAGCGGGAGAGGCCACAACAGTGAGAGGCCCCCGTACCGCAAAAAAAAAAAAAAAAAAGAAAGAAAGACATCTCCTTCACTTCTGCCTGCCCAATCCTGCATACATTTTTCTCATGGCTAACTGTAACCCAGACTATAGGAAGGGAACTCTTGGAAATGTAGTTCCAGCTTAGCTAAACTGAAGAAGAATGAAGCCACTATAATGGGACTGGTTAAAAATAATACATATTCATAAAATGAGATGGTATTTATCCATTTAAAATGGTGCTATAGGGAATTTCCTGGGGGTCCAGTGGATAGGACTCTGCGCTTCCACTGCAGGGGGCACAGGTTCAGTCCCTGGTCAGGGAACTAAGATCCTGCAAGCCGCACAGCACAGCCAATAAATAAATAAATAAATTTAAAAAATGATACTATAGATGAATATTTACTGTCATTAAAAGACAACAATATATACATTATAACCCCATTTGTAAAAATGTGTATAAACATATAAAGACAAGCGTTCTAAGACGTTAAACATTTTAAAACAAAAACAAAAGTCTAATTGGGTCACTCCTCTCCTTTAAACTCGTAAACAGTTTTCCACAAATTATAAGGTCTAGTATTTTGGTAGCTGCCCAGGCCCTCTGTAATATGCATTACCTCTGCAGTCTTTTTAGCTTCATCTATTTTTCCTGCATGCCTCTTATTCCATGTTCTAGGAGTGCTAAACATTTGAGGTTCTTACTCAGTGGCACCATGTGGTTTCTCACTGATTCTGGCTTTCCTCTTTCCTTGAACTGTGTTTTCCCCCACTCTTAGTTCCTACTTACTATTCAAGACCTTTTCTGGTAGTGCTTTGTTGAGCCATTTGCAACTCAGTAGTTCCCAAAACTGTCTGAACATCAAAATAAATTCCCTGAGAAACTTTAAAAAATATAGTTACTTGGGCTTCATCATAGACCTACTACAATAAAAGTTGCAGAGGTAAGGCCAGGAATTTTGTATATATTTTTTGGAAATAGATTTGTCTTCAAGTGACAGAGACCCCAAATAATAATGACTCAAACAAAATAGACATTTACCTCTCTCTTGCATAGGACTCTGCGCTTCCACTGCAGGGGGCACAGGTTCAGTCCCTGGTCAGGGAACTAAGATCCTGCAAGCCGCACAGCACAGCCAATAAATAAATAAATAAATTTAAAAAATGATACTATAGATGAATATTTACTGTCATTAAAAGACAACAATATATACATTATAACCCCATTTGTAAAAATGTGTATAAACATATAAAGACAAGTGTTCTAAGACGTTAAACATTTTAAAACAAAAACAAAAGTCTAATTGGGTCACTCCTCTCCTTTAAACTCGTAAACAGTTTTCCACAAATTATAAGGTCTAGTATTTTGGTAGCTGCCCAGGCCCTCTGTAATATGCATTACCTCTGCAGTCTTTTTAGCTTCATCTATTTTTCCTGCATGCCTCTTATTCCATGTTCTAGGAGTGCTAAACATTTGAGGTTCTTACTCAGTGGCACCATGTGGTTTCTCACTGATTCTGGCTTTCCTCTTTCCTTGAACTGTGTTTTCCCCCACTCTTAGTTCCTACTTACTATTCAAGACCTTTTCTGGTAGTGCTTTGTTGAGCCATTTGCAACTCAGTAGTTCCCAAAACTGTCTGAACATCAAAATAAATTCCCTGAGAAACTTTAAAAAATATAGTTACTTGGGCTTCATCATAGACCTACTACAATAAAAGTTGCAGAGGTAAGGCCAGGAATTTTGTATATATTTTTTGGAAATAGATTTGTCTTCAAGTGACAGAGACCCCAAATAATAATGACTCAAACAAAATAGACATTTACCTCTCTCTTGCATTAAAGTCAAAGATTACATGACAGCTCTGTTCTGGATGTCTGTTAGGAGGCCAGACTCCTTCCACATTGCTGCTCTGCCATTCCTAGAAAGCTATTCTCCTCTACATGGTCCAAGTTGGCACACCACTGTGTCTTCTGCATTCCAGCCAATGGGAAGAGAGGAAAGGTGAAGAGGGAGGGCACACACCTTCCGCTGCAGTGCACTACTTGGAAGTTGCATGCGTTGCTTCCCCTCACATCCATTGGCCAGAGCTTAGTCTACTTAGATGCAGGAGAGGCTGGGAAATGTACTCTTTATTTGGGTTGCTCAAATCCATAGCTAAAAGTTCTATTTTTTAGAAGAAGGGGAGAATGAATCTGGGAGACAACGGTAGTGCCTACTTCAGTGTTTTTTAAAAACTCAGCTTCCCAGGAGATCACTTCTGATGGTCATCGGGGCTTGGAACTACTGGAAGCTTCTTAGAGCTATCCAGGCCACTGCATTTATCACATCACTCCAGAATTATCTCTTTTTGATGGTCTTCACCTAAGAATGTGGCCTCCTTAAGGGCAGGGACAGTATCTATATTTCTGAGGCTGACAGTTGTCTGGCATAGTAGATGCTCAATAGACTTTTTTTCGTTGCAGAGCACAGGCTCCGGACGCGCAGGCTCAGCGGCCACGGCTCACGGGCCCAGCCGCTCCACGGCATGTGGGATCTTCCCAGACCGGGGCACGAACCCGTGTCCCCTGCATCGGCAGGCAGACGCTCAACCACTGCGCCACCAGGGAAGCCCTCGATAGACTTTTGTCAAAGGAATTGAATGGTGAGTTCACATATCCTATGGGCATAATATAGAGTTTATGGTTTCTTTTTCAGTGATTACCAAAGTTTTCTAATGGTTACATCACTCTAAACTATACCATTTGAATTGTTATATTTTTTCCTAAATTGTAGCTATAAAGGCATGATTATAATAATGGCTACTTAATGAGCTAAACCTTTCACAAGCCTTACCTCATTTATTATTTATTTATTTTTAAAAATTTATTTATTTATTTATTTAGGCTGCATTGGGTCTTTGTTGCCGCGCACGGGCTTTCTCTAGTTGCGGCGAGCAGGGGCTACTGTGTTGCGGTGCGCGGGCTTCTCACTGCAGTGGCTTCTCTTGTGGAGCACGGGCTCTAGGCACGCGGGCTTCAGTAGTTGTGGTACGCAGGCTCAGTAGTTGTGGCTCACGGGCTCTAGAGCGCAGGCTCAGAAGTTGCGGCGCTCAGGCTTAGTTGCTCCGCGGCATGTGGGATCTTCCCAGACCAGGGCTCGAACCCGTGTCCCCTCCATTGGCAGGTAGATTCTCAACCACTGCGCCACCAGGGAAGTCCCAAGCATTACCTCATTTAATTCTTATAATAAACCTGGAGTTAGGTATTTTTAAATTAAGCCCACATTTAATTATGAATATGAAGTAATATTCTCAAGGTCATGGAGCTACTAAGTGGTGAAGTCCATGGTGCTTACTCTTAATCATTAAGCTATTCTGTCTGTTGAGAGATTGCTGGTTTCCAATCACATAAGTGTTTCTTTTAATTAAACACTCTTCCTGATTTTCCTTCAATTTTATATATGAATTCTCATAATTATACTTCAGTGAATACTAAGTTGATATTCAAGAGGTCTGCTTGTCGCTTCCCAGCACAACTGTAATTCACAAAATTATTTAATTTAATACTCGGATCATCCACTTCTCACTGAAACCCCTACCAATCTCTTTCCTAACTCCAAGCAAAATTTTCAGACTCAGTTTTGAGTGAATGATTACTTAATTACTAATATTCATTAACATTCTGGCTTGCCAGGCACTGAGCTGAAAGCAGGTGTTATAGGGATTAGTAAAACAAACAGTTCCACTGTCATGGAGCTCATATTCTAGAGAGGGAGGCAGACAATACAACCAAACATATATTAAAGAGTTAAGTTCAGATAGGGGTCAGTGCTGTAAAGAAAGTAAACCGGGGTGATTCTATAGGCAGCAGTTGAGGGTGGGGTGCGGCTAGTTCAGATAAGGTGGTAAGTGAAGGCCTCTCTAAGGAGGTGATGCTCGAGGTGGGGCCTCAAGGCTGAGAGCAAGTCTCCCATGGAAAGACTAGGAGGAAGAGCACTCCAGCCAGAGGGTAAAGCAAGTGCGAAGGTCCTGAGGCAGGAACAGAAAGCATTTAGAAGTGAAGACAGAGAGTTAAGAGATGCGTTGGAAAGAGGGGCAGGGACCATAGTATGTAGGTCAGTATAATGAGCTTGGATTTTATTCCAAGAGAAATGGGAAGCCGTTTTGAGAGTTTTAAGTGGGATTGTAACATGATCTGTTTCAAATTTTAAAGAAGTCACTTTGTTTGTTGTGTGGAAAATAAATAAGGGGGCAGAATGGAAGCAGGGTTTGGCAGTTCCTCCATAACTTGAACATGGAATTGCCACATGGCCCTGCAATTCCGCTTCTAGGTATATACGCAAAAGAACTGAAAACATGTTCAAACAAAACCTTGCACTCAGGGACTTCCCTGGTGGCACAGTGGTTAAGAATCTGCCTGCCAATGCAAGAGACACCAGTTCGATCCCTGGTCTGGGAAGATCCCACATGCCGCGGAGCAACTAAGCCCGTGCGCCACAACTACTGAGCCTGTGCTCTAGAGCCCATGAGCCATAACTACTGAGCCCGCGTGCCACAACTACTGAAGCCCGTGCACCTAGAGCCTGCGCTCCGCAACAAAAGCCACTGCAGTGAGAAGCCCGTGCACTGCAACGAAGGGTAGCCCCTGCTCGTTGCAACGAGAGAAAGCCTGCGTGCAGCAATGAAGACCCAATGCAGCCAAAAATAAATAAGTAAATTAAAAAAAAACCCAAAACCAAAAAAAACAACAACTTGTACTCAAATGTTCCTAGCAGCATTATTCAAAATAGCCAAAAGGTAGAAGCAACCCAAATGTCTATCAAAAGATGAATATACAAAATGTGATATTTCCACATATCAGCCATTAAAGGAAGTGAAGTACTGACACATGCTACCACATGGATGAATCTTGAAAACATTATGCTAAGTGAAAGAAGCCATACAGAAAAGGCCACATATTGTATAATTCCATTTCTATGGAAAGTCCAGAGTAGGTAAATCCATAGAGACAGAAAGCAGATTTGTGCCTGGGGACAGGAAGAATGGATTTTGACTGCTTGATGGGTATGAGGTTTCCACTGGGGTGGTGAAAAAAGTTCTGAAAATAGATGGTGGTGAAGGTTGCACAACAGTGTGAAAGCATCTAATGCCACTGAATTGTAAACCTTAAAATGGTACATTTTATGTTATTAGCATTTAATCATCATAATAAAAGGATTACCCAAGGATTTATTTAAAATGCAGCTTCTTGGGGGCTTTTCTTTCTTTTTTAAAAAATTAATTTTTATTGGAGTAGAGTTGCTGGGGGCTTTTCTTTAGAAATCATGATTCTGCAGGTCTGGGGAATCCTAGGGACCTGCCACTGAAAAAAAAAAGCGTGGAAACAGGAAGAGGGAGACTTGGACTAGGACGGTGACAGCGGTGGTTAGATTTAGAAAGGTATGGGACATATCCTGGAGGGGGTGTCAACAAAACATGCTCATGGTTGGAATGTAAGGTAAAAGAAGGATCAAAGATGGTTCGCAGGCTTTTGGCTTGAGCATCTGGTTAGAGAATGGTGCCCTTTATAGAGCAGGGAGATTCTACAGGAGCAATACATTTGGGAAGGTTAAGGGTTTTGTGCCTGCTTAAGCAAAGTTATACCTTTTCTTGGAGAAGGTGCCAATGCAGAGGTTGCTAGATGCCTATTGTAGCCTGTCCATTCCCTCTTTCTTTAAAAACAAAAAGCTGATTTTATTTGGAGTGGCAAAGTGCCCAGCTAAAAGTCAACATTTCTTTGGTTCCTTTGCAGTTAAGGATGGCCAATGAGCTGTAAACAGGTCTTTAAATCTCTTTAATGGGAAATGATTTAGCTGCGAGGGACAACCCTCTTTTCCCTTCCTCTTCTACCCAGTTACAACATGAGCTCCATAGCCATAACGTGAACATGGACAACCTTGACCCTGAGGTTTAAAGTTATATACAAAGAATCAGAGAAGGAGCCTGAATCCCAAATAACTTTGCGGAGCCGCCATGCTGGTTCTAGCCTTTTACAACAGAGAATAAACCCTAAAATTGTTTAATCCACAGTGGCTTGATCTCTGTTACTAGTAGCTGAACGCAATTCCTATCTGACACTGTGCCAATTCTAGAAAAATATATTTCCCTATAATTTCCAAAGTTTCCATCTTAATTCCCATCCTGCTCCAAGCAGTATACCGAAGAAGTCTCCTAGAAATAGTTTATTCATAGTATGTCAATGAAATGCATTAAAAAATATTTTTCTGAATATGCTTTTGGCCTAATTTTCCCTAACCAACATGTGTTAGCAATATAAAGCAAGCATTTGTATTTTTAATGTGTCATTTTTGTGCAATCTCATGAATTTTGATGTTTTAAGCATCATGCCTTCGACATTAGCTAAGGGCAATAAATTGAAGAGGTTGTTGCAGTTCTCTGGGTTCCAAGAATTAAACTGGTTTCTGTTCCACAGTTGAGAACATAAATCCTTCAGTGCAGATGGAAACATTGTAGAGTTCTCTAGAAATATTCCTTACACCCGTAATGGAGAGTCTGGTAAAGATTGGACATTGAGTTATAATTTTTTCTGAAGCTCTAAAAATGGCCGTTTAAAAAATCACAAGCAATACATGTTGATACTTTTATGGAGAACACCCAAGAGACTGTTAATAATGGTAACTTCTGAGCAGTGGGGATAGAGGTCTGGAGAGGGAAGGGGAGATTTTTACTTTCTAGATTACCCCTTAAAAAAAATTTTTTTTTTATAAAATAGGTAAACAACAAGGTCCTACAGTATAGCACAGGCAACTATCTTCGGTATCTTGTCATAAACTGTAAGGGACAAGAATATGAAAAAAGGGAGTTCTCTGGTGACCTAGTGGTTAGGATTCCGGGCTTCCACAGCCATGGCCCGGGCTCAATCCCTGGTCGGGTAACTGAGATCCCACAAGCTGTGAGGTGCAGTCCATAAATAAATAAATTAATTTTAAAAAGAATATGAAAAATAATATATACATGGGGCTTTCCTGGTGGTGCTGTGGTTAAGAATCTGCCAGCCAACGCAAGGGACATGTGTTCGAGCCCTGGTCCAGGAAGGTCCCACAGGCCGCGGAGCAACTAAGCCCGTGCGCCACAACTGCTGAGCCTGCGCTGTAGAGCCCCCGAGCCACAACTACTGAAGCCCGAGTGCCTAGAGCCCGTGCTCCGCAACAATAGAAGCCACCACAGTGAAGAAGCCCACGCACCGCAACGAAGAGTGGCCCCCCTCTCACCGCAACTAGAGAAAGGCCGCACGCAGCAGCAAAGACCCAATGCAGCCAAAAATAAATTAATTAAAATAAATTAATTTAAAAAAAAAGAATATATACATGTATAACTGAATCACTTTGCTGTACACCAGAAACTAACACAACATTGTAAATCACCTATAGTTTAAAAAAAAGAATAAAAAATTTTTTTTAACATATAGGCTTCATAATGAGTGGTTAAGAGAGACAGTTCCAGAGCCCACACTGTGAGGGTTCAAATCCCATTTCACCACCTACTGACTCAGTGTCCCTGGGAAAGTTGACTTATCTGTCAAACACATATATAGCAATTCATATGTGCCGGGCACTGTCCTGAGAATTTTAAAATTTAAAAGACTCATTTAAGACTCAGAATAACCCCATGGGATAGGAACAATTATTATCCCCACTTCATGGATGGGGAAACCAAAGGACATGAACACACCCAAAGATACATAGCTAGTAAAAACGGTTGGGGCAGGATTCCTCACAAACATTCTGGCACCAGAGCCTTTGTTCGTCAGGATGATGCTGTGCCGCCATGCTGAAGTGCTGAATCTGTCTGTGCCTCATTTCTCTTAAAAATGAGAAGAATAATAATAACAGCAATGACATCAGCAACAATAATAATACCTACCTCATGGGATTGTTATAAAGAGTAAATTAACTAGTTAATGCAAAGAGGTTAGAATGGTGCCTGAGACGTGTAAGCACTGAATAAATGGTAGACATCATCATTATGACTTTGATAAAGTTAAAAAGCCAACTACAAGCAGTTCTTGCCATTAGGGTAGAGGCTTGAGTTTGGGCTTGGGGTAGACAGTTCCTTTTTTCTGCGGAGGACCATCTGGGTGAGCTCTTTGAATTTCGGCAGGTACAAGGCAAGGACAAATCTAGCGTCTGTAGGGCACACCCTTGCTCCCTTTCCGAGGCTGGGAGGGTAGGAGTTCCTGGCCTGGTGGGAAGGGTGAGCCGCTCCTGGCAGGTGGCTTTTGAGTCTTAGTTTGGGCATGTGCCTCTCAGAGAAGCTGAGTTGGGTGGTGTGTCTCATGATTTGAAGGATCCGAAGAGGCCCCAGCAGAGGGTGACACAGTATCCTGAAGGTCACAGTCTGCAGAGACCTCAGTGTGGTAACTAGGATGGGAGACAGGATATGAAAGCCCAGTATGCACCAAGTTCAAGGTAGATGGTGGTCTCCTCCCCCACCCACCCAATCCCAGTTTAAAGAGGCATATTCCTGGGCTTCCCTGGTGGCGCAGTGGTTGAGAGTCCGCCTGTCGATGCAGGGGACACGGGTTCGTGCCCCGGTCCGGGAGGATCCCACATGCCGCGGAGCGGCTGGGCCCGTGAGCCATGGCCGCTGAGCCTGCGTGTCCGGAGCCTGTGCTCCGCGACTGGAAAGGCCACAAGAGTGAGAGGCCCGCATACCACAAAAAAAAAAGAGAGGCATATTCCTTAAATCCTTTGGCCATTTCTTCTCTGATTTACCTCCATATTTATAAATCTATGTCTGTGCTGCTGTTTCTTATCTTTTCAATTCTAGACATTACTGCTACGATCTGTTTCTACCCCCAGAACAGCTCTGACACCACACATGGGCTTCCCCGACTGCCCCCGCTACACACCAACCAATTCCCTGATACCAGCTAGTTGTCCTACAATCCAATCAACTCTGACACCCTCTACCTGGAGTTAGCGTCAGATCCCACAAATTAAGGGCTCAGTGCTACAAGACTGTCCCCTCTTCAGATAGCAGTCAGAAGTCTCAGGCCTCCTATACTTCTGACCAACCGGCTATAAGTCAGGGGTTCCCACAACCCCCTTCCTTGCGTTCTCTAATCTTCTAGAATGGCTCACAGAACTAAGGAAAAGTTTACTTAACTAGTTTCAGTTTACTGTGAAGGATACAACTCAGGAACACACAAATGGAAGAGATGCACAGGGCAAAGGCATGGGGCCAGGAAGGCAAAGGGCAGCAAAGCTCCAGGCACGTCACCCTCCCAGCACCTCGATGTGTTCACCAACCCAGAGTTGTTCTCCAAACCCCAATGCTTAGGGTTTTTATGGAAGTTCCATTATGTAGGCATGAATGATTAAATCACTGGCCATTGGTGATCAATTCAATCCCCAGCTCCTCTCCCTTCCCTAGAGGTCAGGGGAAATTCCAACACTTTAATCCCATGGTTGGTTCTCCAGCAACCAGCCCCCATCTGGAAGCCATTTAGGGGCCCACTGAGTCACCTTATTTGCATAAACTCAAGTCTAGTTAAAGGAGTTAATTATGAATAATAGGAGATTCTTCCTTTATCCCATCACTCAGGAAATTCCAAGGGTTTTAGGAGCTCTATGCCAGGAACTGGGGACAATGGCTAACTGTATATTTCTTATTATATTACCATATCACAGCATTACTTCCTGACTTCCTAATATCAAGGATTTAACTCTTTTACACACTCCCCACCCGTTTCCATTCCCATCTTTAACCTCATCGTAGCACAAGGTTTGGTTAAATCAATATTTAAGGCTTACACTATTATGACAATATAAATGCCATATTAGCTGAACCATGTCGTACGCTATGTTTCCCTTTCCTTCTTGTGTAAGTTTTTGTTTTCCCTGGAATGAATAATTCCTTTATTTTACTTTATTAGTTTTCAACATGCTCATCACCAGTTCTGCCTACACCAACAGCTTCTCAGGAATATCCTCACCTTCAAGCACAGCAGGTAATTTATCACCCATCCTCCTGTCTCCCAAGACCTCTGCAGTTGACTGTATTTTCCAAAACTGGCCACAGCAATATTTCCTCTCCCACATGCTCTTCCAGAATCTTGTCACTCCACATCGAAGACAGAGTCCATCTGCCTTCCCTTGAACCTGGGCTGGACTCTGTGATTGCTTTGACAGACAGATTGTGGTGGAAGCGACAGAGTGTGATTTTTGAGACCAGGACATAAAAAGACAGCTTGTTTTCTGCCTGGCTGTCTCTCTTAAGTCTCTTACTCTTAGAACCCAGTCACTGCTGATAGAAAGCCCAAACTAGCCCAGAAGTACAGAGCACATAGTGAGGACTGAGGCCCCCAGCTGACAGCCAGCATCAACCACCAGACATATAGGTAAACAACCACTCAGATGATTGCAGCCCTCAGCCTTTGAGTCTTCCAGCTGAGGCCCTAGACACTGAGTAGCAGGGACAAGCCATCCCCTCTGTCTCCTGTCTGAATTCCTGATCCACAAAATCCATGAGCATAATAAGTGGATGTTTTTCACCGCTGAGGCTTGTTACTCCTACACAGAAACTGGAACACCTCTGTGGTTGCCAGCCTCCAAGATGGCCCCAGGGATCCCATCTCCTGGTACTCAAACCTAGTGTGGTCTTCTCCCGCATTATACAAGGGTTGGCCTCTGGTGACTGATAGAATACTGCAGAAGTGACTGTATGTTATTTCCAAGATTAGCATATAAGAGACATTTCGGCTTCTATCCTGGGCTTTGTCCCCTTCTCCGTCGGATCAAACTACTCTGGGGGAAGCCAGCTCCCATGTGGTGAGCAGCCCTGTGGAGAGGCCCACAGGACAAGTAACTCAGGGCCCTTGCCAGCAGCCATGGGAATGGACAGATCCCTCAGCTCTTGTGAAGCCTTTGGCTGACTGCAGCCTTGGCTGGATTACAACCCCATGAAAGACCCTGAACCAGAAGCAGATTTTTCACCCTTAGAAACTGTATGAGATGATAAATGTTTGTTGTTTTAAGCTGCTAACTCTTGGGGTTATACGTTACACAGCGGTGGTTAACTAATACAACCTCCCACCTGGGAGGCTCCCTGTCTTCTTGTTTCAGTCTGAACAGACTCTCCCTATGCCTGCTGCACAATGGATTTCCTTTCACCCTCATCCTAGGAATTCTCCTTCCTTTTTCCTAGACCTCTCTTTTCCTCTTTATAGTTTGAATTTCTCATTTTGGTAGAGGACACTATCTAGTAGCATCCTAAGAAAGAGTGCATTAGCGGAAAATATATTGAGAGTTTACATGATTGATAACATCTTTATTCTGCCACTATATTTGATTGTAATATATCAGGGTGTAGAATTTTAGGTTGAAAATATTTTTTCACTCAAAAATTTCAATGCATTGCTTCATTTTTCTCCTAGCTTTCTGTGCTGCTATTGAAGAGTGTGAATCTTTTGTACGTGGCTGGTTTTAGTCTTCCATTTCTAAAAACTTTCAGGAAGCATTGTAGGTGGTGGTCAAGCAGGCAGATTCTAGGACCAGACTATCTGGTTTCAAATCTTAGTTCCAACAATTATGGGCTGGGAAATTCTTTTACCCTCTCTGTGCCTCTGTAAAGTGGGGATAATAGTACCTACCTCACAGAGATGCTGTGATGCTGCCCTACACTCACTGATGTAGCTCCTTCTCAGATGGGTAAGTGTCGTAGACAATTTCTGGGGGAGGATTAGAATGGGGTCGGCAAGCTTTAACTGTAAATGAACAGATAGTAAATACTTTTGGCATTGTGGGCTATATGGTCTCTAACAACTATTCAACTCTGCCATTATGGTGTGAAAGCCGCCACAGACAAACGTTCACGGATGAGCGTGGTTGTGCTCCAATAAAACTTTATTTACACAGTGGCAGACAGCTTTGGCCCACTGACCATAGGTTGCTGATTCCCATGGAGAAGACACTATCCTCTCCCTTTTGTGCTCATTCTCTTAGAACCCCTCTCAGAGGTCTAGTGACGGCCCCTGGGGGAAGCATCTCAGACTAGAAAATCTGAGTACCTCTCTCCAATATAGGTCTTACAATCCAATTATATAAAAAGCAGGGTTGTGTACCGCAATGTTAATGAAATAACCCGAGTGAACCTTTTGTGATGATGGGAGCCAATTACCAGTTGTGTTATACCTGAATTTGCATTATTGTGGGCCATGCAGTCACAGTTTCACTGTTCTTAAACCAATGGAGAAAATGCTTCTTTATGTATATATATTTTTTATTTTATATAGGAGTATAGTTGATTTACAATGTTGTGTTAGTTTCAGGTATACAGTAAAGTGATTTAGTTATACATACATCAATTTCTTTATATTATTTTAATATCAATAAAACAACAATGCTATGGCACTTTTCATCATTAATCCTAGGTCAGGGGACATGCTGGGAATGAGAAGATGAAAGTTACTATCGCATCCTCAAGGAACCGAGTAAGCGAGCAATTTAGAGTGTCAACTGTGCCACAGTAAACTCCTTTTTTGCCAATCAAGTTAGCGAAGACTAAAAAACGAAACAAAAGATACAATCAGTGCTTGTTGGGGTGTGATGAAAAGGGCACTTTGCTGATTTCTGATGTCAGGAGAATTGGAACACAGTGAGGCTAAATTAACCTTCTGTTACCTCCATCCCGCCTCTGTTCTCTGCTCTGGGTTCTTTCTTGGATGTGTTTGTCTTGCCTTGGGGATGGGGGTGGGTGAGTGGAGAGCAGTTTCCTCCTCATTTCCAGTTGCCTCTTCCCCCAAAGTGAGCTGCCATCAGACATACATCCCGAGCCCCCAGGGACTAATGAGAACCCAAATATCATCACCCTCTTCCTTTGTCTTCATTTCCTGCCCATCTTTACAAGATCATTGGTGGCTGGGGGAGCCTGCTAAAAACACCTAACCAGGAATTGCTCCTGCTGTTGTATTTCCAGCAGGGGGCAGACCACACCACCTGTACAGTTCCTGGACCAGGTCACCTCACACCACGTGTCCTTTGGCCACCTCTCACCTCAGTCCTGACCTGTCGAATTCCCAATCTGCCATCAACAACCCCCAGTTGGTTTTCTTTCCTCTTCTGTTGCCAGGCGCTACCGGTCCCTTCTTGCAACATCATTAGGCTAGTATTAGTTAACATGTAGCTATTTTCTTTTCTTCATTTAAAATTTCAAATGCATGAACGCTCCTTGTAAAAATTAAAATAATTGAGAAGCATAGAAAGTAAAAAGGTGAGAGTCCTTCCCTCACTGGACTCATCCTGGTCCCCAAAGTTAACCACGGTGAGTAGTTTTGTGTTCCTCCTTCCAGAACTATTTTTCAGAATGTAATTTAGACTCATGGAGTTTTAGGAGAGATGTGCGCAATTTATAGAAAATAGTGGATGAAGGTGAGGCAGGAGGTAGATGGGCTCCAGGTTAGACATTTACAGCCAGCCTCCTGTTTACACTTCCAGATAGAAATAACAACAGGAACAGGGTAAATAGCTGGACTTTGCCTCCAGTGGACACTTTAAGATAACAATAATGGCAGGGGCAGAGAGGAGCTGAGCCCTGCCCAGATAAGAGATGAAGAGACCCCATATCCCATTCTTGAGGTCAAGGAGACCTTCCCGACTACACATGCGCAGAAAGGCTCCTTGGGGGTCAAAAAGGGAGGGGGTGTCACCCCATAGTAGGTGATGTCAACCTACCCATAGGCCTCTTCCCTAGAATCCATCTTGACTAAGAGATGCGCACACACAGAGGGGGGGACCCTGCGTTAACCCGAACACGGACTCAGAGCCGAGCAAAGCAAGATGATTGGCCAGAGGAAACCCAGAAGAAATGCCCCGTAAAAGTGATTCAAACTACCACGAGGGCACGACTCTCTCCTGAACCCGCCTGTGTGCGTCTATTCACACACACTCTTTTTCCTCCTAATAAATACTTTACTGGCTTCACCACTTTCCATCTCTTCGTGGAAATTCATTTCTACAAAGCCGACGGGCCAGGGCCTTGTCACTGGCCACTGGCCCTTGTGGTCTAGTGGCTAGGATTCAGGGTTCTCACTGCCGTGGCCTGACTTCTGTCTCTGACCGGGAAACCAAAATCCAGCTTAAAGCCGCCGCAGGCCAAGGCCACCGGAGATCAGAGGGAATCGCAGCCCTGGGAGCTGGGCTGACTCCGCCTGTCTTCTAGGACTTGCAGCATTTGAACCTGATTCCACGTTTCAAAACTTGTCTCCTCCTGGGCTTCCTGGCCACCGCACCTTGGCTGTTCTTTCTCATTTCCTCTGAGGTCTTCTCTCCTCTGCCCTCCCCTAAAGTCTGGTGTTCTTCTGGGCTCTGTTCTCCTCTCCTTAGGTTGATGGGGCACAGAACATATACTCTCTTCTTCAGACCTGCAAACACACACCCGCTGTTGAAGTATGTGCTGCGGTAAAGCTGAGCGGGGACCAAGTGCGGCTGGCGGTACAACTTAGGATGTACAAGCAAGTTCTAGCCTTGTTCCAAGTGGGGTCCATATCCACACAGGAGATTGCTACTATTATTGCTACTGCTGCTGTTACTGAACCAGACTTGGGTCCGGCAATAAAGCCGATCTCCTGACACCCAGTTGTGTGAAGGAAAGGGCAGTGTTTATTGCAGGGTGCCATACAAGGAGTCTGAGACAGCTAGTGTTCAGAAAGCTCAAACTCCCCGATGGGTTTCAGCAAGGCATTTTTGAAGGCCAGGTGAGGGAGGGGCATCTCAGGGTATCTGATCGGCTCATACACAATTCTCTGATTGGTTGATGGTGAGGTAACAGGGCGGTGTCACAGGGGTTAACATTATCAATCCTTAGGTGCCAGTAGGTCTGGGGGCCAGGTGCACATGGTCATCAAGAAGTTAATTTCTTCCATTTGGCGGGGGTTTTAGCATCTGTAAAACAGCTCAGGAAGTATGCATCAGATATTTTTATCTAGCTACTTCAGAGAGGAACTAAAGCAAAGGGTACGGGGGAGGGGTCTGTCTCGGGAAGACCCTATAGGGTCCTGCCCTATTACCCTGCTGCTACTACTACTGGCGTCTTGGTTGGCTGAAGAGGAGCTCAGACCTTATGGTAGAAATAAACTCCTTCCACTCCCATCAGCACTGTGACCGATATCCCTTTGCATCCATTGATGGTCATGGGAGCTATTATTGTATAACCTACTGTCTAACTGGCTTAGGAAGGAGGTATTAGGATCCTGGATCTGAGTCCATGAGGCAAGGCAGGAACAATGGGAGTGGGGAAAGGATGACATGGCATCTGTATCTGCTCGACTCCATGGAATAAGTTTGAACCTCTGTCATTAGAATTTTAAAGAACATGTGCTATAGAATTGTTTTTCAATATCTTTTTTTAGGGGGTGGGTGGGGTATATAACACACGTATAGAACAATTCATAAAATGTAAGTGGACAGCATGAGGAATTGCTGTATAACAAACACCCATATAAGTAACCACCACCCAGATCGAGAATTAGAACAACCAGCCCCCAAGAGCCCGCACATACTTCTTTACTTTTGAAAGCTTTTCCTCCCCACCCCCAAAAGGAAACAATGTTCCTGAGTTTTTGGTAATCAGCCCCTTGCTTTTCTTCATTATTTTATCACCTTAGAATGCATCCTTGAATCACACCATTTGATTTTGCTTGTTTTTGAACTTTATGTAGATTTATTGAAAATACTTTTTTGTGAGTGCTGTCTTTCACTTAACGTCATATTTGTGAAATGCATGCAAGCTCTTGTATGGAGCGTTTGTGCATTCTCAATGTTCCTTTGCATTCCATCTATTGTGTGCATTAACAACACCTTTTTTTTTTTTTAAGCTCATTTTACTGTTGAGGGACAATCAGGTTGTTTCCAATGTTTGGCTTTTACAAAGATGCTGTCTGCAGAACTGTTTTTTCTGAGAGCCTTTGCTACTGTTGGGGAAACAAGCAGTTGCAATGATGCAGCGATAGGAAGGGGCCAGTTCTGGGCAGAATCTACCCTGTGTGGAGTTCCGAGACCTCTTTGCTTTGTGAGCATTGGGAGGTGGCACCTCAGTGCCAGCACAGACATTCTCACAAGGGACACTGTCAGCTAGTCGTTCCTTTATGTGGCTTCCTGCATCTCAGTCTGAAACAGAGAGAGAAAGAACTTGGCAACTTTTGTGTTTTCAGACTGCAGTGGGAAACTGGTGTGTGAGTGCAGGTGAGGTTGCTCCTTGGACACAGGAATGGGGTGCAGGCAGGAGGCTCAGAGGTATTGTAGTTTGGGTATAAGTGTAAATGTTCCATACGTGAATCCACTGTAGCCAAGATTTTCCCCAGACCTGTTGACTAGTGGGGAAGTGGCTCTTGTCGACCACCTGGGTGGGTGGGTGTGTTACTCAATGGGTCTGGGATAGGTGATGGCAGGATTTTGTGGGTGCCATTGGAGTAGAAGGGCCTGCCCCTTTCCCTCTGACTGACCCTGCAGCAGATGTAGCTCATTAAGATGGCACTGGAATGAAATACTCATATCTGTGCAGATCAACAATGACTGGTGGTGATCTTGCAGGGTCTAGAAGAGCCGCCCTGTGCCAGAGAACCAGGTCTGGTCCTGGTTCTGGTCCATTGGCTAAATAAAGCAGACTTTCTTTCCTTGCCCCCTCTGTTTCAGTGAAGATCACCTCCAAGAAGCTCTCAGTATCCTGGCTTCAAAGATCAAATGATGTGATGAATACTGATTGAATACTTATTATGTGTCAGGCACTGGTTGAAGCACTTTTTATGTATATGTATTTAAAGCTCAAACATCACTCTGGGTGAGAAAATGTGTATCGATCAGCTTCTGCTGTGTAACAAAACTTCCCCAAAGGTAGTGTCTTAAAATAAGAAACACTTATTATTTCTCACAGTTCTACAGGTTTGCTGGGAGTTTATTTTGACTTGGGCTGGCTTGGCTGTAGCTGAATAGTCTAGGATGGCCTCACTCACATATCTGGCAGTTGGCCTGACATTAGCTGGGGTGACAGCCACATGCCTCTCATCAACCAGCCCATGCTTGTTCACATGGTGGTGAAAATGTTCTCAACAGCAAGAGAGAGTAAGCCCTAGTGTGCAAGCACAACTTCAGCTTCTTCTTGCATCACATTTGCTGGTGTCGCATTTGTCAAAGCAAGGCACACGGCTAAAATTAGATTATGGAAGTGACCTACTCAAGGTATGGTAAACAATCCACTATAGACTCTTATCACCCTCATTTTACTGATGAGGAAACTGAAGCTCAGAGAAGTTAAGTAACTAGCTCCAGGTCACACAGCCTGGTCACACTGCGCAGAGCTCAGCCTCAAATCCAGGTCTATCTGGTGGCTAAGTCTGTGCCTTAAGCCCTATTTATATTGCCTCCTTCCTCAGACCTGAGCCCTTGTGTCCCAGTGCACCAGCTCTGGAGAGGAGAGATGAACTCACTTAACCAGCCTCCCCCAAGGGGCCACTCAATTGTAGAGCCTGGCAGTTGCCTATATCGCCAGCCAGGCTTAGCAGCCTCTGCAGCTCTGACGAAAAAAAAATCCTCATGAATCTGACTAATAGTTCAGCTATTGCACTGGATTCTGTGCACTTGGATTAGTCTTTGGGAGGTCACATTCCATAGAATGTAGGAAATGGATGGCAAGAATAAAAGATGGCAGCAGAAATGGGCCATTATTGCTGCACATAAATGTATTAAATGCTCAATGGGCAACCATTAAACACCCACTGTGTTTGAGCTAGATCCTGATTGCTCAGAAGTGCAGGCAGGGGAACAGTTATTCTCTGAAGCACTGTTTTCAATAATGTGTGTTAAGGTAACGTGATGCTGTTAAAGAGTCTCCAAATGAAGTCACTTATGCTAATCCCCGTATCACCAAACCAAGACTTAATTACAGGTTCAGCTCTCCCAGAAATGGAATCTTAAACCAGTCAATCAGAAATTGCCTGGTCAGAATGTAAAATAGTTGGCTGCTGGGAAGCAGCAGCATAGCACAGGGAGATCAGCTCGGTGCTTTGCAATGACCTAGAGGGGTGGGATAGGGAGGATGGGAGGGAGGCTCAAGAGGGAGGGGATATGGGGACATGTGTATGCATATGACTGATTCGCTTTGTTGTGCAACAGAAACTAACACAGTATTGTGAAGCAACTATACTCCGATAAAGATCTATTAAAAAAAAAAAGAAATTGTCTGGTCAACGTTAGTTGGGTAACCTGCCTGACAGATCCCTGCCATCCCCTGTAAGGAAATGACCTTGCAATAACTTTTTGCCTAGTACAACTTCCTTGTTCCTGCTCCCTCCTGCTCACAAAATCTCATGCCTTGTATAGCTCTTCCGAGCTCCTCTCTGTCTGCTAGATTGGATGCTGCTTGATTCATGATTTATTGGGTTGAATTTTGTTTTTAACAATGGATATCAAGACTAAGATGAAAGACTCTTAGACTTGGAAACTACAAGATAGCAAGACCTTGAGATTCAAGAGAGGTGAGAAAAGCAGGGCATCTTTTCATAATACTGCTAGTGCAGACAGCCTCTTTTTTTTTTTTTTTGCGGTACGCGGGCCTCTCACTGTTGTGGCCTCTCCCGTTGCGGAGCACAGTCTCCGGACGCGCAGGCTCAGTGGCCACAGCTCACGGGCCTAGCCGCTCCGCGGCATGTGGGATCTTCCCGGACCGGAGCACGAACCCGTGTCTCCTGCATCGGCAGGCGGACTCTCAACCACTGCGCCACCAGGGAAGCCCCAGACAGCCTCTTATTAGGTTGTTAGAACCTGTACCACCTTCTAACCAGATCTGAGACCACCATCTCCTTTTAAATTTAAGGTCTACTCCAAAAGGACATTTTTTGATGACTCTGGGAAAATGGGGTGAGCATGCAAATTTGGGGTAAGGATTGAAGGAATAAAATCTCCAAACCCCAGTTTAGATTTGCAATCAAGCTGAAACTCTTCAGTCCCCCGGGGCTTGCCTTTAAAAGAACAAAAAAGTTATTTGGAAGAAACAGAGACCTAGATTTGCATTTGAATGTGGTGCCAATCAGTGCTTGTTACCGAGAATACAATGCACACCATTAGCAGGAAGGTAGCTTTGGCAATTGCTCATTAGTTTCCTAGATTCAAATAAGTATTCTAATGGATGATCCGGATGCTCGTGTGTCTGATGAGATCCAACGGCATCAATGACTTCCCACTTTTCTCCCCAAGGCAAGGCAACGTTCTGCAGGAATAATTGTATTCGCCTTTCCCTGCTTTCTCACTCACACACGCCTCCAGGCTCCTCTGTACTCCCAGGGCCATAGGATGTCAAAGCTTGGAAGGACTGTGGGCATTTCTTGGTCAGGACTTTACTTACGAGGAAATTGTAGTCCCAAGAGGGTAGGAACAAACTGCTCATATGAGAAGTCAGGAAAGAATCTTGTTTATTACACACACTTTCTTTCTTCATTGCAAGGAAGGACACTCGATGGGTTGAAGGCAGAATGGAAACACACAATGGGGCCACCACTTTGCGGAAGATCCCTGGATGAGACTTGCAAAGGAGAGCAGACCTCTCTGCCTGAAGGACTGGAGAATTGGGGCCAGGCACAACTTTCGGCTGGAAGAAATGTAAGCAGCTTTTGGCAGGAAAGAGTTCTCTGCAGGAGGCCCCTTTGTCCTGTCACTAACCTGAAACCAAGCACCCCCATCCTCTACTCCTCTCTGGCCCTAGCACACCTTTCACATCTTTTGACCACACACTACCTTGCCCAATCTGTTGGTTCTTTCCTTATATCAAAGAAGTAGAAATGAAGAATAAGTAATTAAGCGATGACCAGATCTCTTCCCTAGCTCCCCCCTCAGTAATCTTGGGAACAAAGTGTGTGAACAAGATAGCATCTAAAAAAAATTGTTGCAGGAAGGGGGAACCCCTTCCAGGGCCCAAGAGTGGGCTCTTGTCTAACACTCGGTAATGAACTGTCCGAGGAGACACACGGGCTGACAAAGCAAGAGACTTGATTGGGAAGGGGCCTCCGGGTGGAGAGCAGCAGGTAAGGGAACCCAGGAGAACTGCTCTGCCACGTGGCTCGCAGTCTCGGGTTTTATGGTAACGGGGTTAGTTTCCGGGGTGGTCTCTGGCCAATCATTCTGACTCAGGGTCCTTCCTGGTGCCATGCGCATCCCTCAGCCAAGACGGATTCCAGGGAGAAGGATTCTGGGAGGTTGGCAGGACATATAGACTGGCGTCTCCTCTCTCCTTTTGACCTTTCCCAAATTCTTACAGTTCTGGTAGCTTGTTAGTTCCGTGTTCCTTACCAGGACCTCCTGTTGTAAGATAACTCATGCAAGTGGTTACTATCGGGCCTCACCAGGGTAGGCAGTTTCAGCCAGTGGTTCCCCTAAGAAAATCACAAGAAGTTGACAAGCCTGCACACAGTGGGGGATGGCGATGACCCTGACCCCCTATCTCCATGATTAACGGAGATTACCTCCCTTTTTCCTTTTAAAAGCTTTCAAGGCTGAGCAGAATCCATGGAGATGGTTTTTGGGGACACTAAATCCACCATCTCCCCCAGACTACTGGCATCCTGATTAAAAGTAACTTTCCTTTCCACCAACTTTCCTCTCTCTCTCTCTCTCTCTGACTCTGGTTTTCGAGCAGTGAGCACCTGAACCTGATGGGGTAACAGAAATGTGCTGAGAGATTAACCAGGTCGCAGGGGCTCACTGTAAAGGGAAACTTCTTACGCCTAACTCTGCTCTGGGCGTTAAGGGAGCCCCTAGGACAACAGCTGGCACATAGGAGCTAAACAGCACAGTGGTTGCAAGCTCAAGTGTGAGAATTACATGGACTTACGTTCAAGTTTCAGCCTTTCCACCAGTCTCCTGGGGTGATTCTTGGGCACACTAATGTTTGAGAACTGCTGAGCTGGCCTGTCCTGTTCTGATAATTCATGCTGGACCCTAGGAGATTGTATTTGAGGAGGGAGGAGGATGAATCCCAAGGTGAAGCCCACTCCTGTGAGCAGAGTATAATGAAAATTTAGTTTTTCCTAGAAAACAAGCATTTCCTCTTCCTCTTTTGTAATAGAACTTCCTTTTTTTGTTGTTTTTTATTTTTCAGCTACCATCTGTCCTCCATGTGATCTTGTTCTTCAGGGGACGTGGTCTCTGCTCCCAGGAAGTGGCATAATTGGTCTAAACAAAGCATATTTTCGTATCCCCTTTGTTTAATCATGGGCTTAGGCATGGGGACATGAGGTGATTCTGGCCAATGAGACACGAATGGAGCTTGTGCTGGGGCTTCTGGCAGAGGTTTTCCTTGTTGATCGAGAGGACACAAAGAGGGAAGAAACAATCCCTCTACTGACTCTGGATACTGTTGTGGGAAAGTACCACCTGGAGCTTGGGCAGCCACCTTGTGGTCATGAGGAGGCTGCTAGGTCAAGGGTGGCAGAACATAACAGCAGAAGGAAGCTGGGATTTACTGATATAACAGAGCTGCTGAATCAACCAACTCTGAAGCCGTCATTTTATTATGTGAGATAATAACATTTCCTCAAAGTCTAAAGACAGATGCATTGGTAGGTTCTGTTTCTTGCGGCTGAAAGTTTCTCTAAAAAGAGAGATGGAGATGTACACTCTGGAGGCCTGAGAAAGGAAACACTGATGAAGGGAAGAAACTGAGGCCAGAACAGCAAGTCTAGGAACCAGACTGTATCTCTAAGGAGAGCGGTGAGGAGTGGCCTGACCTTTACCACAGCCTAGTGGCTAAAATCCAGGACTCTGGAACGAGTGCCTGAGTTCAAAGTCCAAGTCCATCACTTAACTAACTGTGTCATCTTGGGCAAGTTACTTAACCTCAGTTTTCTCATTTTCTATAAAACAGGATCATAAGAGTACTATATAATATGATTTGAGACGGTTAAATTAGTAACCTGAAGTACCAGGCAGTACCTAGCCCATGGTAGGTACTACATAAGGATTAACTATGAGGTGAGTAATATTTAGCAATCAGTTTTCCTTTACATGTTGTAATTCCCCTTTGTAAAAAAAATAAACTCTTTATTTTGAGATAATTATAGATTTATATGCAGTTGTAAGTAAAAATACAGAGAGATCCCATGTACCATGTACCCTATTTCTCCCAATGGTAACATTTTGCAACACTCTTGTCCAAAATCACAATCAGAATCTTGACATAACTGCAGTGAGGATACAGAATATTCCCATCACAACAAGGATTTCTCTTGTGCTACTTTATAGCCACACCCACTTTCTCCTACCTTTACCCCCTCCTTAATCCCTAGCAACCACTAATCTGTTCTCCATTTCTTTGATTTTGTCATTTTAAGAATGTTATATAAGTGGAATCATACAGGATGTAACCGTCTGGGTTTGGCTTTTTTTTTGCACTCAGCATAGTTCTCTGGAGGTTTATACCGGCTGTTTTGTGTATCAATAGTTTGTTCCTTTTTACTGCTGAATGGTATTCCATGGTGTGGATATTCCATGGTTTGTTTAGCCATTTATCCAGTGAAGGACATTTGGGTTGTTTCCAGTTTGGGGCTATCACAAATAAAGCTGCTGTAAACGTTCATGGAGAGATGTTTGTATGAACATCAATTTTCATTTCTCTGGGATGAATACCCAAGACCACGATTGCTGGGGTCGTATAGCAGTTGCATTTTTAGTTTTTTAAAGAAACTGACAAATTGTTTTCCAGAATGGCTGTAACATTTTACATTCTCCCTAGTGATGTAGGTTTCTTTGCATCCTTGCCAACATTTGGTATTGTCATTATTTTTTATTTTAGTTATTTTGATAGGTGTGAGGATATCTTACTATGGCTTTAGTTGGCATTTCTCTCTTTCCATGTGCTTATTTGCCATCTGTATCTCCTCTTCAGCAAAATGTCTCTTTATATCTTTTGCCCATTTTCTAACTGGATTGTTTGTGGGTTTAGTTGTTGCTGTTGTTGAGTTTTGAGAGTTCTTTATGATTTTAGATACTAATCTTTTGTTGGATATGTGTTTGCAAATATTTTCTCTCAGTCTATAGTCTGTCTTTACATCCTCTTGACAAGGTCTTAAGATCTTACTCAAATATTTCAGAGGAAGATGAGGAGACAGGAGGACGCTGGAGCTCAGGTGTTGGATAATAAGCCTTTAATTAATGATATGTTTTTATAATAATGAATGTGAGCTAGGAATGCAGGGTGGAAAGGAAGAGTGGAGTGAAAGAAGGCATTTGAGTCCCCCTGCCCTGGCCCTCATGACCCAGAATTGGGAATTATCCCTAGTGAAAGCTCCCATATGAGAGGGTTAAGGGAAACTACCCCTGGGAGAACCATCTCCTGGCAGCAGCCAAGAAGATGGGAAAAGGTAGCAGGGGACTGAGGCAGGACCTAAACTCTGCAGGATTAGGAAAACCCCCAAGAGAAGAGCCGGCTGTTCCCCTCGCCACTCAACAATAAGGACATTTACGATCTCAAATAAGAAGTATTATGCAAGCAGACAGCTCTGAGTCTGTTCAGAGAAGACAGACCATCAGGACTATCAAGGTTGCTTGGCCAGTTGCCAAGTGTTAAGGTGGAAAATTGAACATGGGAACATGGACTCTGTTTCTCGTATTCACTCAATACAGGTGTTCCCAGATCAAAGAAAGACAGCAGAGACTGGAACATTTGGAAAGGAAAACTTAAAAGTTTAAAAAGGGCTGGTGGAACTAGAGGGAAGAAGGAAATGTTAGGAGAGATCATCATTGCAAATTTGAAAATGTAGCTTTGAAGCCAAATCCAGCCTCTGTACCCTGACACCGAATTTAATCTAGGAGACAGAGTTTTGGGTGAAGTAGAAAAGAATAGCTTTATTGTTTTGCCAGGTAAAGGGGCCACAGCAGGCTAGTGCCCTCAAAACTGTGTGTCCTGACCTGGAGGGGTAGTGAGGAGATTTATAGTAATGGTTCCAAGAGGGTGTGGTCAGCTTGTGGACATTCTTCCGATTGGTTGGACAGTTAACTTCTCCCACCTGGTGGTGGTTTCGATATCTGCAAAACAACTCAAGGATACTGTTGTGTGTATCCCCCCTTTTTTTTTTTTAAGCTGCACCATGAGCCATGCGGGATCTTAGTTTCCCGACCAGTGATCAAAGTTGTGCCGCCTGAATTGGGAGCCCAGAGCCTTAACCACTGGACTGCCAGGGAAGTCCATGTGTATCCCTTGAAGGGGAACCAGGACCTTGCCCCCAGGCTGCACTATTGTTTCTTTCGACTGTTCCTACCTTGTCTTACATCCCCCCCTTCCCTAATTAACAACTGCTTGAACCTGCCTGCTAGAACTCATGGAGGCTTGAATGAAGCCTATTTCCTGTAATCAAAGAAATGGGGGACACAGAGATGCTTTTGTGCCCAGGAGCCCCACAGAGTCCTGCTAGGTATCGGTATCAGCTTCTCAGTGCTGATCCTCTCTCTGGAAAATGAGGATTTCTGTAAAGTGGGCAGGGTCATCATTTGCCTAGATATGAAATCTTTCTAAAGGGGAAATAATATCACTTAAATGTCATTTAATCTCTCAGTCTCTTTTTACTTCCAATTATTTTATTCCCCTTGTTGTAAAAATAGGGTATGTTCCTTAAGAAAAAAAAAAAAGGAAACTATTAACAAGATGACAAAAAAAAAAAAGAAGGATTAAAAAAAAAAACCACTCATAATCCTGCTACACTGGCAAAGCTACTCTTGTATATTGGTTACATGATTTTACATTATTTTGTTTAAATGCTACAAAGTTTGAAATTTGTATCCTGCTTTTTATTGTTCCCTTTCCATTATATTGTGAATAGTTTTCCTTGTTATTATGGACTTCTGGTCAATGTAATTTTTAATGCTGCTTAATAATAAACCAAGTAGCTGAACAGTAATTTCCTGAATAAATCTTTCCCATTAGTTGGACAATTTAGCTTGTTTCCAGTTTTTGTCCATTAAATGGGTGTTTTGGTGAAAACTACAATGAGAATACCCACAGTCAGTCACCATTCAGCGAGCACTTACTTGGCCAAATGGTTTACAATCCACATTTATTTGATCCTCACAACAACACAACCAGGCAGAAGCCACTGTGGTTTATTCCACTTTTTTATTATTAAATTATAAAAACAAAATAAAGCAAGTCAAGCAGAACTAAAGGGACCTAATGGGAAGGTTCAACCCCTCCTCCCCTTTGCCCTCCAGGCTCACCAAGCCTCCCCAGAGATAACACTGGTGTATTTCTTATGCATCCTCCCAGAAATCTTCTGTTCACATCCAAACACACAAATCATGGCATATAATTTACTCTGAAACTTCCTATTTGTCTGAGCGAACTATCTCAAACGTCTTTCTATGTTTAGATATATTGATCTATGAGACAGCCACAGTTATTTTTACTTTACACTTGGAGAAATTCAGGCCTAGGAGGTGAAGAAACATGCTTTTATGGGTTGACCTGTGTAATTCCCCCCAAAGGATATGGTGAAGTCCTACCCTAGGACCTCAGAATGTGACCTCATTTGGAAGTAGGGTCATTGCTAATGTGATCAGTTAAGATGAGGCCATACAGGAGTAGGGAGAGCACTGATCCAACATGACTGGTATCCTTATAAAAAGGGGACACGTGGACACAGGCATTTGCAGAAGGAAAACTAAAGGCAGAGACACAGGAAGGTCACCATGTGAAGATGGAGAATTGCGGTGATGCACCTACAAGCCGAGGAACACCGAAGAAACTGGAAGACCATTAGAAAGTAGGAAGAAGCCGGACTGCCCTAACGGTCCAGTGGTTAAGACTCCGCACTTCCACTGCAGGGTGCACGGGTTCAATATTTGGTCTGGGGACTAAGATCCCACACGCCACGTGGCAAAAAAAAAAAAAAAAAAAAAAAAAAAAAAAAAATTAGGAAGAAGCAAATAAGGATTTCTACAGACTTCATGATTTCAAACTTCCAGCCTGGAGAAGTGTGAGACAACACATTTATGTATGTACGTATTTTTATAAAGCCATCAGTTTGTTACAGCAGCCCTAGGAAACGAATACACAGCTCAAAGCTTCAAAACTAGCATGTGGCGGGGCTGGAATCTGAACTCAGGTAGGTGTGACCCCAAGGCTAACAGCATGTTTTGGTTTTTTGAGCACACACCTCTGTGGTACTTAGCCAGTGCCGGGCTCTGTTCTAAGCATTTCACATGGATTTCCCTGCCGTAGGCATCTTCCAACCCCAGTGTGGTTCAGAGTCATTCCCTCCTTGAGGTTATCTGGCAGCTTCCATCAGGGAGCGGGCCAGCACCTTTGTGTTCAGAAAGGAAAAGAACACAGAAGTCAGGTCTCTCTGCCCAGGTTGCTTATAAACTCAGTCCACCAAAGCAAGGTTCGCGTCAAAAGGAGGGGAGTGATTGGCCAAGAAGAGTGGGTGCAAAAAAACTTGGGGATTCTCTGGGGGGGAGAGAACAAGGCCCCTGGGGGCATGGGCAGTCTGGCCTCTAGGTAGTTCTGTCAAGGGATATAGGGGATATATTATCTATTTTTCCTCCAAAAAGATCCTGAGTCCATTCTCACTCAGCAACATTCTGATGCATAGACAGGTTAATGTTTGTGTGAGAGGCGCCAGGTCTGGGGATTGTGGTGCAACAGATCCCCTTTCTCTGCAACTGTCTTGGCAGCCATGTCTATACGCCACGACCCTAACACCCCTGGACCCATGTGGAGCTGGAGGAATTCGGCACATTTCTGCTGCTACCCTGGCTCAGAAGCTGTCCTGGCTGTTGACCCCGCTGAGCCCTGGTTGTTCAGCCCTTCCTTGGATTCTGTAGAACACCCCAGTATCCAGCCAGCACCCTTTTCTTGTTGCAAGTCCCCACTCCTTTTAAAGCTCTAGTCAGAGCTGGTTTCTATATTTGCAAAAGCACAAAAGCAAAAACCTGAATTCACATGAATTAGGATGGCTTCTGTGGATCGACAAAATAAAGGATTAAATGTATTATTTAAAATCATAAAGGCAAGACAAAGACAAAAATAATAAAGTCACAGGAACAACTAAGCACCTAGAAAAGAACCTACTCTCTTTGGATCCTTAATACATATTTCTTGACTGACTGTAGGAATTCACTAAAAATACTATCATACAAAAACTGGGAAAGCAGGAAAGGAGAATGAAGCTGAGCTAAATTTCACTTCTTTCTTAGCAACGGAGATAACGTAGCTTCAAGTTGGTAATTTAAGACATACAGGTATAATCATATTATTTAGAATTATAGTGTTAAAACAAAAAAATGTTATTTCAGGAGTGGGAGAGTGTTTGTTTTTCAGCATCTTTCTAAACACCGCGTATTCTCAACCTTCTTTCTGTTTTGCAGACGGATACAAGTCTGTTTGCAAAAGGTCCAGGCTGGGGGCGAAGTGGCGCTGAAATCCAGGACGCGCCCAGTCCCCCGTCACTAGACGCATCTGCCCAGAAGGGGGCGCCATTTTCTAACTTGCGCAGAGACACTTACCGGCTGGCGTCTACCTTGTCTTTACCAGTTCGACAGAGGAAAATGGTATCTCATTATTGTTTTACTTTGCATTCCCTTAATTGTGTGTGAGATCGAATGTTTTCTCCTATGTTTATAAGCCATTTGTATTTCCTTTTCTGTGAATTGCCTTTTCATGTCCTTCACCCTAATGGAAATTCTTATCCTCCGTGCAGTACTTTCTTTTTCTTATCTGATCACACTATTACTCAGCGGCTTCCTCTAGTTTATTTTTGGCACACTCAAGCTGCTCTAAGTTCTCCTTTCCTCTTCTTCATGCTCCCCTACTGCCCTCTTCCTCCTGTTTGAATGTGTAAATACCTCCTAGCATTCATGCTTTGTTTTCTGCCCCTGAGAGGTGAATCAGACACAACTGTGATAGCAACCACCTTCTATCGGTGTAAAACATAAAGTCACCATCTTTGTCTTCTCCAGTCCCTTTTATTCCTGAAAACTTTTCTCTCCCTTCTAGATCTTCTGCAAACCCTCTACACTCTCCTATGGGCTTGGATTTTTGGAGCAAAGCCAAGAAAGCTTGGCGGTGTTCTGCTTTTTTGGACCTGCCATGAACCTCCTCTGGGCCAAGGACTTTCAAAGCTGGCTTTCTGCCTGCTTTGGTGCAGGAAAGACAGTGGGGAGAGGCAAAGTGTAGAAAAATCTGTAAATGAAAGCAAAACATCATTCCACCATGTTTTTATAAACAGAAACAGTTCTGCAAGAACCTGAACCCAATACTTGTTAGTGGTTAGCTTAGGGGACGGGATCGTCTTTCTTTGTAGAAAAAAAGTTTTTTTAGCTAGGCTTATGGGAGTTTTATTTTCTTTTCCTCCTCTCTGGCATTTCCAACCTCTTTGTAGTTTTCATCAAAATATTTTATAGAAAAAAATAATAAAATGGTAACATTCAAAGAGTAACAAAGTGTATATAATGAAAATGAAGTTTCTCTTTTATCTGAATCCCTGGGAGCAATTACTATTATCCCTTTCTTATGTAAGTTTTCAGACTTGTTCTGTATATAGTCGGCCTGTCTGTCTGTATCTCTCTGTCTCTGATCTCTTTCTCTCTCTCTCTCATTCTTGACTCTTTTTCCACTAGTGGGTGTATCACATACAGACTTTCATGCCCCCACCAGAATATCTTGGAAGTTGTTTAGTATCAGAGCCCATAAAAATCCACCTCATTAAAAAAAATGGCTTTGTAGTATTCTTATATGGGAGTTCTGTAATATAACGAACTCTTTTCCCATTAATTGGGAAAGATTATTTCCCATTTTTTGCTACTACAAACAAGGACCGAAAAAATAACCTTGAGCAAGCATCTTAGATTTGAGAGTATGTCTAGGATAAATTCCTCAAACTAGAGTTCCTGGGTCAAAGGTTCCCCCCACATTTAAAATTTTTGATAGTTATCTAATAATTTCCTTTCAAAGAAGTTGTACCAGCATGTGCTCACACCAACAATGTGTGAAAGTGTCTGTGTTTATACTTCCTTTTATTTTTAAAAAATTAATTAATTAATTAATTAAGTTTTGCCTGCATTGGGTCTTCGCTGCTGCGCGCGGGCTTTCTCTAGTTGCAGCGAGCGGGGACTACTCTTCGTTGCGGTGCGCGGACTTCTCATTGCAGTGGCTTCTCTTGTTGCAGAGCACAGCCTCTAGGCGCACGGGCTTCAGTAGTTGTGGCTCGTGGGCTCTAGAGCACGTGCTCAGTAGTTGTGGTGCACGGGCTTAGTTGCTCCGCGGCATGTGGGACCTTCCCGGATCAGGGCTTTAACCCGTGTCCCCTGCGTTGGCAGGCGGATTCTTAACAACTACGCCACCAGGGAAGCCCCTCATATTAATTTTTAAAAGGTCTTTTTATAATAGAAAATTAGCCCACATTCTGTTATATATGTTGTGAATATTTTTTCCTAATTTGTCTTTTGATTTTGTTTAGTATATGTATTTTTTTGCCCCATGGAAATGAAAATTTTTTACCTATTAAAATTTACCAATCTTTTCTCTTATCACTTCTCAGGCTGTGTCTTTCTTAAAAAGTTCTTCCCTTGTCCAATTTTTAGAAAGGTGTAACCATCCAAGACTGTACCAGGAAGAAATGGAAAATATGAACAGACCAATCACAAGTAATGAAATTGAAACTGTGATTAAAAATCTTCCAACAAACAAAAGTCCAGGACCAGATGGCTTCACAGGTGAATTATATCAAACATTTAAAGAAGAGCTAACACCCATCCTTCTCAAACTCTTCCCAAAAATTGCGGAGGAAGGAACACTCCCAAACTCATTCCATGAGGCCACCATCACCCTGATACCAAAACCAGGCAAAGATACCACAAAAAAAGAAAATTACAGACCAATATCACTGATGAATATAGATGCAAAATCCTCAACAAAATACTAGCAAACAGAATCCAACAACACATTAAAAGGATCACACACCATGATCAAGTGGGATTTATCC
>NC_041227.1:63947709-63949627 GCF_002837175.3 Physeter macrocephalus
ATGGACACCAAGGGGGGAAAACCGCAGTGGGGTGGGGATGGTGGTGTGCTGAATTGGGCGATTGGGATTGACATGTATACACTGATATGTATAAGATTGATGACTAATAAGAACCTGCTGTATAAAAAAATAAATAAAATAAAATTCAAAAGTTGAAAAAAAAAGAGAAGAGCATTGGCACAAGAAGAGAAAATAAAAGAATATTTTTCTTCTTCTTCAAGAAAAAACAGGTCTTCCCTTGTCCAAGATTATTAAAAAATATTTCCCATTTTTCTAGTATTCTAATGGCTTTATTTCTTTTTGTTTTGTTTTATTTCTTTTTTTTTACTTTAACTTTTTTTTTTTTTTTTTTTTTTTTTTTTTTTTGTGGTACGCGGGCCTCTCACTGTTGTGGCCTCTCCCGTTGCGGAGCACAGGCTCCGGACACACAGGCTCAGCGGCCATGGCTCACGGGCCCAGCTGCTCCGCATCACGTGGGATCCTCTTGGACCGGGGCACAAACCCGTGTCCCCTGCATCGGCAGGCGGACTCTCAACCACTGCGCCACCAGGGAAGCCCTACTTTAACATTTTTGCCCTATCTGGAATTAATTTGATATAAGGAGTGAGGTAAGAACCTAGCCTTTATTATTATTATTATTTTTAATCTGGATGACTACCCAGAACTCCTAAAACAATTTATTGATAAGTCCAGCTTCTACCCACTTATTTAAAATGCCTCTCTTAAAGATAAATACCATATGATGTCACTTATGTGGAATCTAAAATATGACACAGGGAATTCCCTAGTCGTCCAGTGGTTAGGGTGCAGCACTTCCACTGCAGGGGGCACGGGTTCAATCCCTGGTCGGGGAACTAAGATCCCACATGCTGTGTGGCGTGGCCCAAGGAAAAAAAAAATGACACAAATGAACTTATCTACGAAACAGAAACAGACTCACAGACATAGAGAACAGACTTGTGGTTGCCAAGGTTGGATTGGGAGTTTGGCACTAGCAGATGCAAACTAGTATATATAAGATGGATAAAGAACAAGGTCCTACTGTATAGTACAGGGACTATATTTAATATTCTGTAATAAGCTATGATGGAAAATAAAAATAAAATAAAATAAAATGCTTATTTTATATAGAAGTGCAATGATATGGATACCAGCAGAAAGCTTTGGCTAACTGAACTCTGAGATTCTGGCCAGTTCTTCATTTTTCTTGCTGATGTTGTTGTCTTTCAGAAGGTAGAGAAAGCATCTAGAGGAACCGTTGCCTTGGGCCAAATTCTGACCAACCAGGAGCAACAAGCTGGTGAGGAAAGTGGCAAGAACCTTGGTAGAAAGTGACCGTGTCATTCTAGACACTCTGTCTGCCTCCTACCACTTTGGTTAACCCTCTAGCTTCATCTAGCCTAGTTGGGAACAACCCCTGTGGTCAGCATCCCTGACAGCCTGGCTCTGTCTCTAGCAACAGGAAGTCTGATAAGCAAGTTCCCCAAACATCCCCTCCCCTCCAGTTCTTTGCCCATGCTCTTCCCTTTGCCTGAAACCCTTTCTGTCATTTCTTTGCCTACATGGATCTTCATCCTTCATGTCTGAGTTTAAAGGTTGCCTCCATTGTGGAACCTTCCCTGATACACTAATCTGGGTGCTCCCTAGTACCTTCTCTTCCCTTCATAGTCTTTACCCAAGACCGATGGGGTGGGGCTTCCTTGGTGGCACAGTGGTTACGAATCTGCTTGCCAATGCAGGGGACACGGGTTCGAGCCCTGGTCCGGGAAGATCCCACATGCCGCAGAGCAACTAAGCCCGTGCGCCACAACTACTGAGCCTGCGCTCTAGAGCCTGCGAGCCACAACTACTGAGCCCACGTGCTACAGCTACTGAAGCCTGTGTGCCTAGGGCCCGTGCTCTGCAACAAGAGAAGCCA
>NC_041227.1:63954949-63971092 GCF_002837175.3 Physeter macrocephalus
GCAGGGGCTACTCTTTGTTGCTGTGCACGGGCTTCTCATTGCAGTGGCTTCTCTTGCTGCGGAGCACAGGCTCTAGGCATGCAGGCTTCAGTAGTTGTGGCACATGGGCTCAGTAGTTGTGGCTCGCGGGCTCTAGAGCGCAGGCTCAGTAGTTGTGGCGCACGGGCTTAGTTGCTCTGCGGCATGTGGGATCTTCCTGGAACAGGGCTCGAACCCATGTCCCCTGCACTGGCAGGCGGATTCTTAACCACTGTTCCACCAGGGAAGCCCCTCAATTCATTTTACATTCAGTTTTTCTCACTTGCATCTGAAAGAGTTGGAACTACTACTGAGATATCAGACAATTAAGAAAAATGAGGCTTGGAGAGGAAGCTAGATCAAGAGAATTGGGAAATGCTCACAATGGTAGATTAGAATAAAGAGGAGGAGAGGGCACCCAATGAAGGAGTGTGTCTACAAAAAGAGCCCTCCAGTGAGGACAGATTTTAGAGGACATGTCTGAAAGATGGAAAGAAGGACATGCTACCAACGATAGGGATGAGGCAGGGCGTGAATTGCTAACAGGAGATGCTAAAGCAGTCTCAGAGCTAAAGCTATGAACAGCCAAGAACCACGAGAACTCCATGGTTATGTCACAGCATGAAGAATGACAAGGGAGGGGAAGGGTCCCTGGTGCTGTTGTGTGGATGGAGGAAAGGGAAAGACCCACCCTGCTCTGGCGCATCATGGAAGTCTAGTTGAAGATTCATGGTGTTAGGGAGTATTTGTTGAGCAAAGTCCCCCAGGAGCTGGGCATGGGTTCCAGAGCCTGGGGAGGAATTGGCATGGAACAGGACGGGGAGAGGTGCTTCTTTGGAATCTTCTGTGTTGCTATCAGGACTGGATTGAGATATTTAGTCATAAGTCACTATCCCCATATATAATAAAACCCGCAGCACTAAACCATAAAAATGCCTAGGACACATTTTTGCTCTCCCTCACATCCTCTTAGGTTCACTTTTTTACTCCAGCCAGCACTGTGGCACCTAGCTGTGCCCAGTTGTAAACAGAGAGCATCTCACTTTAGTGATACTATACGTACAGTCTCCAGAGGGAGTATAGTCCTCTAACACCTTGATTTCAGCCTCCTGGTCTCCAGAATTGTGAGAGAATAAATTTATGTGGTTTTAAGTCACCTAATTTGTAGTGATTTGTTTCGGCAGCCCCAGGAAGCTAATACACATTTGAAGCTGGCTCTGCTCAGGACATTTGTTGAAACCCTGCATGCTACCAACGATAGGGATGAGGCAGGGCGTGAATTGCTAACAGGAGATGCTAAAGCAGTCTCAGAGCTAAAGCTATGAACAGCCAAGAACCACGAGAACTCCATGGTTATGTCACAGCATGAAGAATGACAAGGGAGGGGAAGGGTCCCTGGTGCTGTTGTGTGGATGGAGGAAAGGGAAAGACCCACCCTGCTCTGGCGCATCATGGAAGTCTAGTTGAAGATTCATGGTGTTAGGGAGTATTTGTTGAGCAAAGTCCCCCAGGAGCTGGGCATGGGTTCCAGAGCCTGGGGAGGAATTGGCATGGAACAGGACGGGGAGAGGTGCTTCTTTGGAATCTTCTGTGTTGCTATCAGGACTGGATTGAGATATTTAGTCATAAGTCACTATCCCCATATATAATAAAACCCGCAGCACTAAACCATAAAAATGCCTAGGACACATTTTTGCTCTCCCTCACATCCTCTTAGGTTCACTTTTTTACTCCAGCCAGCACTGTGGCACCTAGCTGTGCCCAGTTGTAAACAGAGAGCATCTCACTTTAGTGATACTATACGTGTCACTCTCTGTCCCAGGGCTTTTCTGCCACCTCCAGATGGTGCAAATGTAAGGACCTGTGCAACTATTCTGACTCAGTCACACACCTGGATGTGCAAGGGGCCGACCAGCCATGGAGCAACACTTGACAAACGAAGGACGGGAGCCACGGATGAATCACCCCCACCTTGAGTCCCACGTTCTGAAGAGCGTCCCCCATGGCTCCTGCAAGGGACCTCTGCAGGACTGAGCCCTAGCTGCCCATGGTGGTAACCAGCTGCATAGCTTATCCCTAGGTGGCTCTCCCTCCTCTGATTCACTTTTCTTCATCCTCCACCTCTTTGGAATCACTTTCCAAGTTAAACCCCTCTTTCAGGCTCTGCTCTTTTGAGGAACAGAGGCTGAAACATTAGTGTTGGAGAAGGTCATGGAGAGGACGTGAGTGGCGGTTGACCCGGGCAGCAGGAGACTCCTCACTCCCACCCCATCCTTGGCATGTGCGCGTTCGGCCCACTGTTCCCACAGTGAGAACTGTTCCAAGGACGCAGCCTTGAGAGAGCAGTGTGTTGTCAACACCGTCTGGGCTAGATATGTGACTGAACCCTGCTAAGGCCTCTACATAAACTTTTCAGATTCTAGCAGGTGGGTGCAGAGATCACTCACCTTGCTACTGCCTAAGACAAGCCTCATATGTGAGTTTGTTTGCTTATTACCCTGGCCACCTACCAATCTGGAGTGACCACCTCTTTCTTCTGTCTCTCCTTGCCCTCCGTGTATGGGCATCAATTTACAAACCAATAAGCAGATGTAAGGAATTCCACCAAAGTTTTAGTTCTTCCATGACTTTTTTTTTTTTTTGCAGTAAGCGGGCTTCTCACTGTTGTGGCCTCTCCCGTTGCGGAGCACAGGCTCCGGACACGCAGGCTCAGCGGCCATGGCTCACGGGCCCAGCCGCTCCGCGGCAGGTGGGGTCCTCCCGGACCGGGGCACGAACCCGTGTCCCCTGCATCGGCAGGCGGACTCTCAACCACTGCGCCACCAGGGAAGCCCCCGTGACTATTTTAATGTTACAGAGTCACTGATGCTGCTATTCACCAAGGTGCTTCAAGAAGGCAGGAAAAAAGATGGGCCCAGGAACGATTATAAACAGGGCAGGGAGAAAGCAGAATGAGGTTGAGGCCTAGTAAGAGATATGCAGACGGGATGGAGGGAAATGAGCAGACAGGCCAACCATGAATGTGGCAGAGTTAGGACACATTACGAGGAAAATAACATTAGAAATAAAGCAGGAAAAATTCCCCGTCCTTCATGGAACAGACCGTGTTTGGAGCACTGTGTCTCACTTCTGGGCCCTCCACTTTGATAAAGGCAACGGAACTACAGCATGTTTAGACAAAAGGTCAACTAGGTATTCAGGGACTTGTTACTATAATGCAGAAGGAAGTAGGAAGGTTTTACCTGTAGAACTGCTAGGAGAGAGGGAGGTGTAAGAGAGCTGTCTTCCAATGTGTGAAGGGTTGTCATATGGCAGAGGCAATAGATTTATTCTCGGAGTGAAGAATATTATATGGAAGTTGGAGGGAGCCGGATTTAGCTCAACACAAGGAGAAACTCTTAAATCTGGAGCCTGCCTTCTGTCTTCCAGAGGATCCAGATTCCTGGGGTTCCCATGCATGGCATGCTTTCCAAACTAAGAAGAAGCAAAGGCAATGACATCAAAAGATCTTAACTTGGACGTCCCTGGTGGCGCAGTGGTTAGTAGTCTTCCTGCTGATGCAGGGGACACGGGTTCGATTCCTGGTCCAGGAAGATCCCACATGCCACGGAGCAACTGAGCCCGTGCACCACAACTACTGAGCCTGCGCTCTGGAGCCCGTGAACCACGACTACTGAAGCCCGCGTGCCACAGCTACTGAAGCCCTTGTGCCTAGAGCCCTTGCTCCACAACAAGAGAAGCCACCGCGATGAGAAGCCCGCGCACTGCAACGAAGAGTAGTCCCCGCTCGCCACAACTAGAGAAAGCCCGCGCGCAGCAACGAAGACACAACACAGCCAAAAATAAATAATAAAAAAAAACCCTTAACTTGTCTCATTGCCTCCTTCCTTCCATTCATTCCATCAAATTGCTGAGCACCTCTAATGCACAGGAAGGTCTTCCTTACAGAGAATTGAAAATCTCTTGGTAACTCACATCTTTTGTTCCTAGGCTCTTCTCATGGAAAGAAATAAAAGTCTCCAGTGTTACTTTCTTGTGTCAGAGTCCTTGAAGTGTGGCTCGTGAAACTGAGCATGTCTGTGATAACTATCTCCACATCATGGCAGCGAGAGCCAATTTCATTAGTGCATCATTCAGGATACTTTCATTGTAAACAACGTAAATGGACTCTGGCTAAACTTAGAAAATAAATATTAGAGTTTTAAATAGCTGCAGGTAAAACTAAAGGTCAGTCTTTGAGGCCAGGAATCAGGGAGGTTCTAAGTATCTAGGTAGTCAGAATACATGTACCTATATGTGTACTTATCTATCTATCATATATCTATCTATCTATCTACCTACCTATCTATCTATCTATCTAACATCTATCACCTGCCCTCATAACCAGCATGTTGTAGAATCTTCTCCACAAGAAGCCAGCTCTACACTTTGCCTTAATTGAAACCTGGCTCTCTAAGGAGGTAATTTCTTCTTCCCCTCTCCATTACCACTGTGAGCAATTTTAGTGTCCTTACAGATTACTTTCCCAACACTTTGGATGACTGTCCTGTGATCTTCTCAACCAACAATCTTCTCCTCTACTCCCTCGTGGCCACACCAGGACTTGGGCATCAGCCAGAACGGCTCTACTTGAAAAATGTTAAAAGGTACACTTCCACCTACTGATCATAACTTCCCATCTTCCCACCTCTTCCACACCTTCATTTCCACTTAACCTATTTTTCAATTTCATCAATGCCACTGGTCCCTCAACCTCTTCTGGCTTCACTTTTTTTTCCCAGATGCAAGACTGTGGTCAGTCCAATGAACACCTCTCAGGCCAATAATCCCAATTCTTCCACACCTCTGCCTTTCTGGCCATCCATTTTCTCAGTTCCTATTCTCAGGCTTTTCAGCATGACTGGAGAGGAATCATAGCATCATACTCTCTGGCTTCATGAAAAATTCTTAGTTTCCATCTGTCGTGGTTAATTTTATGTGCCCACTTGGCTGGGCTACAGGGTGCCCAGATATTTGGTCAAATATTATTATGGATTTGTCTGTGAAGATGTGTTTGGATGAGATTCACATTTGAATCAGCAGACTGAGTAAAGCAGATTGCCCTCCCCAATTGTGTGGGCCTTGTCTAATCAGTTGAAGGCCTGAATAGAGCAAAAAGCCTGATTCTCACCTGAGTAAGAGGGAACTCCTCCTGCTTGATTGACTTTGAGCTGGGACATTGGATTTTCCCCACCTTCAGACTTGAACTGAAACATTGGCTCTCTCTGGGTGTAGAGTCTGCCAGCCTTTGGACTGGAACTTACATCACCAGCTCACCTGGTTCTCAGGCCTTCAGATTCAGAATGGAGCTACACCATCATCTCTGCTGGGTGTCCAGCTTGCCTACTCAGCCTGCAAATTTTGGGATTTTCCAGCCTCCATAATCACATGAGCCTATTCCTTACAATAAATCTCTCTCTCTCTCTCTCTCTCTCTCTCTCTCTCTATATATATATATATATATATATACACCTTATTATTCCTTTTTATTTCTGTTTCTCTAGAGAACCTGACTAACACACCATCCTTAGCTTGACTTTTATGCTGGTCAAAATCTTTTTATGAATCTTTAGTTCTTCTCTTTTCCACGACACAAGGCTTTACCACTTTCCTCAAGCCCCTACCTGGTTGTGTCTCTTTATTCCCAAGTTTTGACTTTACTTCTAGAAAATATATAGGCCAACAAGCTAAAACAACCTCAACTTCTCCCTCCTCCCTTTTGAAACATCTATATTTTCCCAGTCCTTACCACCGTCACTGTGTTCCTCCAGGACAAGAATCCTCTCTAGTTTCCAAGGGTAAGTGCTTCATCTCTTCATCCATTGTATTTCCTCTCTTCTCCCCAGGAGCCTTGCTCCAGCAATTAATTCTCTATCGTCTGAACTTTCATCCTTTCCCTGTCATTGCCTTCTTTCTCCCTATCTGATGATGTCTTTATCAGCGAAAATAAAACTCTTTTCTTAACACTACCTTTGCCGCAAATCATGATTGTATCACTCTCCATTCAAACGTCTAGAAAAGTACACATGGTATACATTTTAAAGATGTTTTTATTGTGAGGTAATTGTAAATGGACGTGCAGATGTAAGAAATAATACAGAGAGATCCCATATGCCTTTGCCCAGTTTCCTTCAGTGGAAACACCCTGTATAACTGTAGCACAATAGCACGTATAATCAACCGACATATTCCGATTTCACCAGTGTTACGTGTACTCGTGTGTGTGCTTGTGTTTAGTGTCATGTGATATATCACATGTTTAGGTTTTGTGACCACCACCATAGTCAAGATAAAGGACAATCTCATCACTACAAGGATCTCTCATGCTATCTTTTTATGGCCACACCACCTCCCTTCCTCCTTCTCCCTTTCTCTTGGAAACAACTAATATGTTTTCCATTTCTATAATTTTGTCATTTCAAGAATGTTGTATAAATGGAAAATACAGTAAGTAATTTTTGGGATTGCACTTTTTTTCCCTCAGAATAATTTTCTTGAGATCCATCCAAGTTGTGTATATCAATATTTCACTATTAAAAAAACTTTTTAGTAGTATTCCTATTCCATATAGATGTACTGTAGTTTTTTTAACCATTTGCCCACATTTGATTGTCTCCATTTTGGGGCTATTATAAAATTTCTATGAATATTTGTGTACAGGTTCTTGTGTGAACATGAGGTTTTATTTATCTAGGACAAATATCCAAGAGTGCAGTGCAGTTGCTAAGCCCATATGGCAAGCATCTATTTACTTTTATCTATCTATCTATCTATCTATCTATCTACCTATCTATCAATCATCTGTCATTATATTTTATTGTGGTTAAAAAAAAACAGTACATAAAATTTATCATCTTAACTATTTTTACATGTGTATTTCAGTAGCGCTAAGTATATTCACATTTGTTGTGCGGCATTTGTTCTCCAGAACTTCTTCATCTTGCAAATCTGAAACTACACCCCTTAAACAACAACTCCACTTTCTCCCTCCCTCCAGTTCCTGGTAACTGCTCTCTACTTTCTATTTCTATGAATTTGACTACTTCTGGGTACCTCATATAAGTGGAATCATACAGTATTTATCTTTTCCTGACTGGCTTATTTCACTTAGCATAATGTCCTCAAGTTTCATCCTTGTTGTAGCATGTGTCAGAATTTCCTCCCTTTTTAAGGCTGAATAATACTCCATTGTATGTATTTACCACATTTTGTTTATCCACTCATCCATTGATGGACAGCTGTGTTGCTTCCACTTCCTGGCTCTTGTGAATACTGATGTTATTAATGTGAGTGTGCAAATATCTCTTTGAGACCCTGCTTTCACTGCTATTGGGTATATACTTAGAAGTGGGATTGCTGGATTATAAGGTAATTCTTTTTTTTTTTTTTTTTTTTTGCGGTACGCAGGCCTCTCACCATTGTGGCCTCTCCCATCGCGGAGCACAGGCTCCGGACACGCAGGCTCAGCTGCCATGGCTCACGGGCCCAGCCGCTCTGCGGCATGTGGGATCTTCCCGGACCGGGGCACGAACCCGTGTCCCCTGCATCGGCAGGCGGATTCTCAACCACTGCGCCACCAGGGAAGCCCAAGGTAATTCTATTTTTAATTTTTTTGGGAAACTCCATGCTGTTTTCCACAGCAGCTGCACTATTTTACAATCCCAACAACAGTGTACAAGGGTTCCAATTTCTTCACATCACCACCAACACTTGTTATTTTCTGTGTGTGTTTGTTTTTTTTTAATAGCAGCCATCCTAATGGGTGTGAGGTAATAACTCATTGTGGTTTTGATTTGCATTTGTCTGTGATTTGAGCATTTTTTCATATGCCTATTGGCCATTTGTATATCATCTTTGGAGAAATGTCTATTCAAGTCCTTCGCCCATTTTAAAATTGGATTATTTTATTATTTGTTGTAGAGTTGCAGTGTTTTTAAAAATATTTTCTGGATATTAATCCCTTGTCAAATATATGATTTGAAAATATCTTCTCTTACTCTGTAGATTGTCTTTTTATTCTATGGGTTGTGCCCTTTGAGGCACAAAATTTTTCAAATATGATGTAGTCCCAAGCACGTTTTGTTTTGTAGGAAACTGCCATACTATTTTCCAGAGTGACTGTACCATTTTACATTCCCACCAACAATGTATGAGTGATCTTGTTTCTCTGAATTCTTATCAGCATTTGGTAGTAGCATTATTTTTCAATTTTAGTCATACTGATGAGTGTGTGGTAATATATTTTTGTGGTTTTAATTTGCATTTTCCTGATGGTTGATGATGTTGAACATATTTTCATGTGCTTATTTGTGATGTGAAATGGCTGTTCATGTCTTTTGCCCACTTTCTAATTTTTTTTTATTGTTAAGTTTTCAGTTTTTAAAATATTCTAGATACTCACCCTTTATGGGTTACAAATATTTTCTCCAGTCTGTAGCTTATCTTTTCATCCTCTTAACAGGTCTTTCACAGAGAAACCTTGGCCTCTCCTGTTGCGGGGCACAGGCTCTGGATGCGCAGGCTCAGCGGCCATGGCTCACGGGCCCAGCCGCTCCGCGGCATGTGGGATCCTCCCGGACCGGGGCGCGAACCCGTGTCCCCTGCATCGGCATCGGCAGGCGGATTCTCAACCACTGTGCCTCCAGGGAAGCCCGAGAAACCTTTTTTAATTTTCATGATTTAATCTCCAATTTATAAATTTTTCCTTGCTTTTGGTGTCATGTCTAAAAACTCCGTTATACACTCCCCCATTCTTTCTTCTTTTAGAGAATCATCACTCTCCTTATTCCATAAAAATTTTTAATCTGTGTGCTTTGGTGAAATGGAAGCTAACAAGTGTATGGCCAATGAGAACACTCCATCTCCTTGCCCAGAGATGGTCAGGTCTCTCAAGCTCGACCATTCAAAGTCCTTCTTGAGACTTTCACAAGAGCCATTGGGAAGGATGACCTCTACTTCTCCATGTGGACGAAGATTTTTCTGAGAAGAAGACAAGCAGAACCAAGAAATGGAGAGAAAAGAAGACAGTGTTTCAGTTATGTAGTTTAAACCTCTGAACCCTGGTATGCCTGAAGCTAGCTACCTTTCGATGTTTCTATGATTGAAGAGCCACCAAATCAATTATAAGGGCCACCAAGTCTCCCCTGTCCCACCAAACTGGTTTAAATTGGGTTTATGTGGTACATAAACAAGAGTCCTAGATAATATAGCATTCTATATTGATTATTCCTCTTTTCTCTTCTTTATTTTACTCTTTAATTGATAGTCTGTTTTTCACCATATTATGCCCCTGAAACTGCTCTTGCTAAGATGACCAGTGACAAAAATTTTACAGTCTCTGTTGTTAACCTCTTTGCCATATTTGACATTAAGTAAATGTCCAATTTACTTGCTTCCTAATATAATGTCTTTCTCCTTTTTCTTTATGTCCTACACATCAGAGACCGTGACAGACATCATCACACAAGTTGTATCTTTACATGGAGCTTAAACCTCCCCTCATCCTTTCACATCCTCTACATTTTATACCCTCTCCTTAACTAGGTATGTGTGTATTTGGATTTTTGGACCCCAGAACTGGACTTTGCTTGTAATTTTCTGGACTCTACATAGTATTAAGGATGCTTAAGTTTGATTTTTGGGTAACTACCCATCACAGTTGGCTTGTATTAGGCATGCAATCAGCCAGGATTTCTTCACAGAAAATTTTTTATATCCAGCCAACCTGGGATGTCTGGCTGTGGGCAAACCCTCTTTGGTTGTCTGGGAAATATCACCCCCAACACCTCAACTGATAAGCAAAGATAATGTAATACCAACTCAACTATCTTAAACAGAAAGGAAAATTAATTATCTTACATAACCAGAATTTTCAAGGAAGCATCTCTGCAGGGTTAACAAAGTCATTGGTTCAACATCACCGTTGAGAATCCTTTTCATCTTCTCGTTTGCCATCCTCCGGCTGGTACCTCTCATGGTCCCAAGATGACTAGAGTTCTAGGCATCACTGTGATAGGTTGCAAAAATGGCTACACTATTTTGTAGCTGCTCCCATCAAGAGATATAGTCTACTTCTCCATCTCATTAGGGCTTAGTTATGTGACTTGCTTTGGTCAATGGGACAATAGTAAGGAGACACACGAAGACACTTGAAAAGTGACTGCACATTGGAGTTGTTGTTGTTTTCTCTTGCTGCAGTTTGGAACCTGAGACACTATTTCGTGACCAGCTTGCTGACAGCATAGAAATGAGCCACTTCCCCCACCCCCTAGCTGACTCCCTCTAGACCAACCAGCTTGTCAATTGTCAGACGTGTGAGTGAGGCTGTTCTGGACCATCCAGCCCCAGCTGAGGAAGCCCAGGCCACAAGAACCACCTGGCCATCACACAGAATCATAAGAAATAAAGAATGATTCTATATTAAGTCACTAGATTTGGGGGTGGTTTGTTATGTAGCACAAGCTAATTGATACAATCATCTACAGACACAACAACATACATTAACAGGAGAGTGCCCATCTTGACACTGTATCTGTTTATAGTGAGGAATGTTTCCTTATGTATCATTGGCTAGAGCTGCATCTGTCTATTCCTAAAACCATCCCTTGCAAAGGGAATAGAATGACCATGATTGCCTTGGAAAAACACTGGGGTCATGCAGAGAGGAGTAGACTATCCTCCAAGTGGAGCTCTGCCAAAAAAAAAAAAAAAAAAAAGAAGCCTTCTGTCTTTTTGGCAGAATGCTCCGTGGAGGATGGACAGTTAGTGAAGGGGCAGTGGGTTTTCTGTAGGCATCCAATAGGCGTCTATTATGGGTGGGCCCCGGAAATTGTGTTTTCTGAATGTCCTCATCATCCCCACCTCCAACTATGGCTCATTGGACTAGGGATGCACTGGGGCAGAAACTGTGTATTTGGAATTTAGACTATGTGATAGTGCCTGTGGGGGATGGGAAATATATCAGGTACTTTAGGGGGCTGTGAGGAGGTTGTATGCCACGAATGGAGAGAGAGACAGAGACAGGGAATCTAGTTACTGTTTTTCCATTTTCTAGATCCAGTCTCTCCTGGTGCTTGGCTAGCTTTCTGCTCTTGGCTTCATGAAACAGTTTTGTAATTATTTAATACTAATTTCCCCTTCATTTGCTTGAGCTAGCCCTAATGAGTTTCTGTCACTCACAATTAAAGTGTTTATTTTATTTTATCTTATTTTTATTTATTTATTTGGTTGCATTGGGTCTTCGTTGCTGCACGCAGGCTTTCTCTAGTTGCACGGAGCAGAGGCTACTCTTCATTGCGGTGCGCGGGCTTCTCATTGCAGTGGTGTCTCTTGTTGCAGAGCTCGAGTTTTAGGCGTGCAGGCTTCAGTAGTTGTGGCACGTGGGCTCCATAGTTGTGGCTCGCGGGCTCTAGAGCACAGGCTCAGTAGTTGTGGCGATGCATGGGCTTAGTTGCTCTGCGGCATGTGGGATCTTCCTGGACCAGGGCTCGAACCCATGTCCCCTGCATTGGCAGGTGGATTCTTAACCACTGCGCCACCAGGGAAGTCCCCAATAGAAGTGTTTTTAACTCACTGTCCTTATGAAAAGGTGCCAAACCTTACTTATAATAAGATAAATGCAAATGGAAATTACACTCAGATACCATTTAACACTTATCAGATTGGCCAAAAGAGAACGGTCTAAAGACTTTATTGGTAAGGATGTGGGGAAATAGGCACTGTTATCATGACTGGTGTGAGTGCAAAAGGTTGTAGCCCCTGTGGAGGGCAAGCTGGCACCATCCATCCACCTTGAAAATGCTCTTACCCTTTGACCTAGCGATCCTAGCTCTGGGATTTATTCTACAGATGCACTCTGGTGGCGAGAACATGATAATTTGCAACAGTAAAAGTTTGGAAATTCCAAAGTATTCACCCACTAGGGACTATTTAAACTATTCAGGTACATCCTTACATGGAATACAATGCAGCTGTAAAAATTAAGGAAATTCTCTATGCTCTAATATGGAAAGGTCTCCAGATAGATTGTTAAGTAAAAGAAACAAACAAAGTGCAGAATCTTGTACATAATATGATACCTTTTGTGTCAGAAAGGGGGGAAAGAAGAATATATAAGAAAATTTATTCTCATTTAAAAATATTTAGATGGGTAAATCTGATAAAGAAAGTATGGAAAGATGAACAAGAAACTAAGAAATGAATAAACATGGTTATTTCTAGTGGGTGGAAAGAATGGCTGGGGTGGGAGTTCACTTCCCAATGACGATCGTTTGATATCAGTCTGACTTTTGCAAATGGGAACACATTAACTGTTCTAAAAACGAGTATAAGTAAAAAGTCATTTTGCAATTAAAATATTCTATCATTCCATTCTATCCTGTTGTCTGAAGAATTCAGGGTGTTACAAAGAAAACATGCTAGGTTGATACCTTGCCACTTGTTTATAAAAACACCTAAACCTGGAATGTACTGATGAAAATCCAAAACCATATCCCTTTCACCAGATGGTTTCTCTGCTGCTTTCTACATTTGGCACTGTGACTGCTTGCTAACGTCTCCCCTCTTCAGGCTGCACTGCATCTAGGAGTGCAGTTTTATGGATGGGTATTCTTCTGGGCCAGCTGAAGATTAAGCTGACCAGCCAAGCATATGAAAGAATTGCAGGACAAAGAGAGATGTTATATTAAAGATTTCTTTTTAACATGCAGGGATCAGGTGGCCTCTTAGAGAAATGACAAAATCTATTTTCTTTTCCTCGTATGTCCTTGCTATTGGCGCTCTCTCGTTATAAGAGGGACTAAGTAAAGATCGCTTGGGGTGGCGGGTATTAAGCTGGCATCTTCTTACAAATGTGGGTGGCGGGTTCTGTGAGCCTGGGAAGCGAAGTCTCATTTAGTGCCTGGTAGCACAGACTCCGGGGTCAGATTGAGGAGTTGGAGCACAGCTCTCCCACTCGGTGACTGAGTGATCCTGGACACACACTCGACTTCTCTGTGCCTGTTTCAGTTAAATGGGAAAAAAAAAAATTATCTATCTCTGTGATTATCATGAGGATTAAATGAGTTAATCCATGAAAAAAGTTTAGAACAATGCTTAGCACATACATGAAGTTCCCGATAAATGTTAGCACTAAAAGAAACAGTAGTGATAATTTTATATCTTTTTTTTTTTTTTTTTTTTTTTTTTGCGATACGCGGGCCTCTCCGTTGCGGAGCACAGGCTCCGGACGCGCAGGCTCAGCGGCCGTGGCTCACGGGCCCAGCCGCTCCGCGACATGTGGGATCTTCCCGGACCGGGGCACGAACCCGTGTCCCCTGCATCGGCAGGCCGACTCTCAACCACTGCGCCACCAGGGAAGCCCTGTAGTGATAATTTTATTATTCTTTGACTTCAGGCTAAATAGGAGAGTTGGCAGGTATGTAAAAGGTTGCCATTCCCCCACCCCCGACTCCCGACCAATCTGGTGCAATCTTATTGAAGACAGGCTCAGCAGCCATGGCTCACGGGCCTAGCTGCTCCGCGGCATGTGGGATCTTCCCGGACCGGGGCACGAACCCGTGTCCCCTGCATCGGCTGGCCGACTCTCAACCACTGCGCCACCAGGGAAGCCCTGTAGTGATAATTTTATTATTCTTTGACTTCAGGCTAAATAGGAGAGTTGGCAGGTATGTAAAAGGTTGCCATTCCCCCACCCCCGACTCCCGACCAATCTGGTGCAATCTTATTGAAGAAGGATTGAGGAGAGGTCTCTGGACACCAATTCTCGGTCATCTAAGACCATAAATATAGTTCCAGGGCCTATTATGTGGCAGGCACTGGGCTCTGCTCTGAGGAGGATAAATTGATAAAGAAAATAGGGCTGCCTCTACCCTCCCAGAAGTCCTAGGCTGCCTGGGGAGGTGGGTGAATAAACAGATGATACAATACAGGGTACGTGCAAAGATCAGGTCAATTCAGGTGCCAGAGGGGCACAGGTGAGGGGCAACGAATTTAAATTCAAGGAATTAGGAAAGACTGCTTAGAGGCAGGGATGGGAACAGCAGCTCCCCACTATATCAAGTGATGAAACAACCCTCTCTCTCCAAGTAATAATAGCGATAATAACTAAATAATTATATAATAATAATTATGATAATAGGAAATTATGATTAATATGAAATAATAATAATGATGATGATAATAATTAAAACACATTTATAGCTTGTTCCAAGCGTTTTACAAGCTTTAGCTCATATAATCCTAACAATTTCTTTGTAGGTCTACTCTGAACCTGCATGACTCAGCTTCACTTACCTCACCCTAATCCTGGCAATGAGATCCTACCTTGGTTTAAAAAGTTGATGTTTCCTTCATCACTTTTTTTTTTTTGCATTAGTTTTGCTTTTTAAATATATTACATTGAACTATTATTGATTTTTCTTACTGATTTCTTGGTGCCCCTTAAATTTGGGACTCAAGTCGAGTGCCTCACTCTCCTCACCCTAGTCCTGGCCCTGCAGAGAAATGCTGAGTAAGGAAGCCTTAGGGCAGAACTATCTATTCCACCCAATTCAAGTTCTCTGAGCAGAAGGCACTCCCAGTTCCTTCTTTCCAGGAGGCAGCATGGGAGGAAAGAGAAAGAGAAAGTACTTCCTATTCAGACTTAGTCATCCCTTTGCATCTTGATTCCAAATTGGGGACCCTGCCATGACTTTTCGTATTGCTTTCACAGGGCACCAAATCCCACTGAATCTCAAAATGAGAGTCATTCCTGATTTAACTAGGTTTCAGTTATTCTGGAAACATTGAGGAGAAAATCTCAGATTGGTGCTAGTGGGTTTTCAACACCTCTCCAACGTTTGCTAACCCTCTTCTAACAAAGAATGAGCAGGCCTCTGACTTTCTTCCTGCAGCCCTTGAATGAGGAGGGTAGCAGAGCTGGAACCTTACAACAGCAAGTCTGCCCTGGGAGCTGAGCCACCATTACTGTGCTATTACTCCTGGGAGGACTGGAGGATCATAATGGGAACAGTTTTCCAGTCTGGATGTTTGAACTCTTCGCTTGTGCCCTCATGGTTTCATTTTTTCAGTTTCTTCTTCTAGAATTTAACAAACCAAACAAGAACTTTCCCTGATCTAATATTGGGTTTAATTGTGCTGCATTCTTATTACTCAGTGTTTACCCACAATGACTTCCTGTTCAGGTTCCTGTTTGCTGCTGTGCTTGGAGAGCCCACCTAGGCACTGGAGGCCCTGAAAGGAGTGAAGGGGAAAGTGGAGACAGCCTCCTCCCAGGAGGAGTCCTCAGCGAAGAGAGTGGGGTACATACAGGACTGTGTGACATCATAGCTGAAACCAGCCCCAGCCGTTTGGAGTCAGGCCAAAAGATTTAAAATAGCTGGTTGTAGAAATTCCACTTCTGGTTATTTATCCAAGAGAAATGAATACATATTCATTCAAAAAGACACATACAGGAATGTTCTTAGTAGAGTTTTCCAAAGTAGTCCCCAGATGGAAATAATCCAAATGGCCATTGACATTGATTAGATAAGCACATTGTCGTATATTCATGCAGAGCAATAAAAAAAAGAAAAAAAAGAATGAAAACTGACATGCACCAAAAAAATGGATGAATCTCACAGATATTATGTACAGTGAAAAAAAATCCAGAAACAGTATGATTCCCATTTATATGAAATTCAAGAATAGGCAAGACTAACACATGCTACAGCATGGATGAAACTTGAGAACATTATGCTAAGTGAAATTAGCCAGTACGACGAACTGAACGTTTGTGTCTCCCTTGCACCAAATTTATCTGTTGAAGCCCTAATTCCCAATGTGGTGGTAGGTGGAGATGAGGCCTTTGGGAGGTAATCGGGTTTAGGTGAGGTCATGAGGGTGGAGGCCCTATGATGAGACTAATGCCCTTATAAAAAGAAAAAGAGACATGAGACTTTCTCATTTCTTCTTCCCCTTCTTCTTCTTCTTCCCCCTCCTCCTCCTCCTCCTCCTCCTCTTCCTTCTCCTTCTTCTTCTTCTTCTTCTTCTTCTTCTCCTCCTCCTCCTCCTTCTCCTCCTTCTCCCCCTTCTCCCCCTTCTTCTTCT
>NC_041227.1:63971368-63972800 GCF_002837175.3 Physeter macrocephalus
CCTCCTCCTCTTCCTCCTCCTGCCCCTTCTTCTTCCTCTTCCTCTTCCTCTCCCTCTCCCTCTCCTCCTCCTCCTCCTCCTCCTCCTTCTTCTTCTTCTTCTTCTTCTTCCTATTCTTCTCCCCTCCTCCTTCTCCTTCCTTTTTTCTTCTTCTCTCTCCCTCTGTCTCCATGCATGCACCAAGGAAAAGGCACATGGGGACATAACCAAGAAGACAGCTCCCACAACAACCTGATCATGTTGGCATCCTAATCTTAAATTTCTAGCCTCCAGAATCATGAGAAATAAATGTTTGTTTAAGCCACCCAGTCTAGGGTAACTTGTCATAGTAACTTGAACTAAGATCGCCAGTCATGAAAAGATAAATACTATATGATTCAACTTACATGAATTACCTAGAATAGTCAAATTCGTAGAGACAGAAAGTAGGAAGGCGTTTGCCAGTGGCTGAGGGGAGGGGGATGGGGTGTGGTTTAATGGGAATAGTTTCAGTTTTGCAAGATGAAAAGAGTTCTGGAGACAGGTTGCACAACAAAGTGAATGAACTTAACACTACTGAGCTTTACACTTAGAAATGGTTTATTAAAACCTCAATGAGATATCACCTCACACCTGCTAGAATGGCTGTCATCAAAATGACAAGAGATAGCAAGTATTGGTGAGGATGTGGAGAAAAGGGAACACTTGTGCGCTGTTGATGGGAATGTAAATTGGTGCAGCTACTATGGAAAACAGTATGGAGGTTCCTCAAAAAATTAAAAGTAGAACTATTATATGATCCAACAATTCCACTACTGGGCATATATCTAAAGGAAAAGACATCACTATCTCAAAGAGATATCTGCACCCCCAAGTTCACTGAAGCATCATTTATGATAGACAAGACATGGAAACAACCTAAGTGTCCTTCAATGGATGAATGGGTAAAGAAAATGTGGTATATATACAGTGGAATATTATTCAGCCATAAAGAGAAGGAAATCCTGCTGTTTGTGACAACATGGATGAATCTCAAGGGCATTAGGGTAAATGAAATGTCAGAGAGAGAAAAACAAATAGTGTATGATCTCACCTTTGTGTAGAAACTAAAAAGAACACAACTAAACTCATAGAAACAGAGAACAGATTGGTGGTTGCCAGAGGTAGGGATGAAGGTGGGCAAAATAGGTGAAGTTGGTCAAAAGGCACAAAGTTTCAGTTAAAAGACAAATAAGTTCAGGGGATGTAATGTACACCAAGGTGACTGTAGTTAACAATACAGTACTGTATATTTGAAAGTTTCTAAGAGAGTAGATCTTAAAAGTTCTTATCGGGGCTTCCCTGGTGGCGCGGTGGTTGAGCGTCCGCCTGCCGATGCAGGGGACACGGGTTCGTGCCCCGGGCCAGGAGGATCCCACATGCCGCGGAGCGGCTGGGCCCGTGAGCCACGGCT
>NC_041227.1:63972907-63974552 GCF_002837175.3 Physeter macrocephalus
GCTGAGCCTGCGTGTCCAGAGCCTGTGCTCCGCAACGGGAGAGACCACAACAGTGAGAGGCCCGTGTACCGCAAAAAAAAAAAAAAAAAAAAAAAAAGTTCTTATCACAAGGAAAAAAATTGCAACTATGTGAGGTGAATGATTTTAACTAAACTTATTGTGAAAATCATTTTATAATATAGTCATATATCAAATAATTATGTTGTACGCCTTAAAATAATACAATTTTTATGTCAGTTATATCTCAGTAAAACTGGGAAAAAAGAAATGGTTAAGATGGTAAATTTTATGTTACATATTATACCACAATTTTTAAAAATTCTTAAAAGTAAATAAACCTAATCTATGACAATAGAAGTCAGACAGTTGCTCTTTCTGGAGGGGATATTTCCTGGGAAAAGGTGCAGGAAAGTTTTCTGGGGAGCTAGAACTTTTCTGTATTTTGGTGGTGGAATTTACATAAGTGTCGAGGTACGTAAAAACATATTCTGCCGTAGGCTTAAAATTAATGTACCTGGGGCTTCCCTGGTGGCGCAGTGGTTAAGAATCTGCCTGCCAATGCAGGGGACATGGGTGCGAGCCCTGGTCCGGGAAGATCCCACATGCTGCGGAGCCTGAGACTGTCCTGAATTCTTTTCATTCTTTTTTGTTTATTCTTCTCTTCGGTAGTTATTTCCACTATTTTATCTTCCAGGTCACTTATCCGTTCTTCTGCCTCAGTTATTCTGCTATTGATTCCTTCTAGAGAATTTTAAATTTCATTTATTGTGTTGTGCACCATTGTTTGTTTGCTCTTTAGTTCTTCTAGGTCCTTGTTAAACCTTTCTTGTATTTTTTCCATTCTATTTCAAAGATTTTGGATCATCTTTACTATCGTTACTCTGAATTCTTTTTCAGGTAGGCTACTTATTTCCTCTTCATTTGTTTGGTCTGGTGGGTTTTTACCTTGCTCCTTCATCTGCTGCGTATTTCTCTGTCTTCTCATTACTGTGTTTGGGGGTCTCTTTTTCGCAGGCTGCAAGTTCATAGTTCCTGTTGTTTTTGGTGTCTGCCCCCAGTGGATATGGTTGGTTCAGTGGCTTGTGTAGGCTTCCTGGTGGAGGGGACTAGTGCCTGTGTTCTGGTGGGCAGGACTGCGTCCTGTGGTGTGTTTTGGGGTGTCTGTGAACTTACTATGATTTTAGGCAACCTCTCTGCTAATGGGGGTTGTGTTCCTGTCTAGCTAGTTGTTTGGCATGGGGTTTCCAGCACTGGAGCTTCCTGGTCACTGAGTGGAACTGGGTTTAGCCTTGAGATGGAGATCTCTTGGAGAGCTCTCGCTGATTGATATTACATCGGGCCAGGAGGTCTCTGGTGGTCCAATGTTCTGAACTCAGCTCTCCCACCTCAGAGGCTCAGGCCTGACACTTGGCCGGAGCACCAAGACCCTGTCAGCCACATTGCCAGGTGTGTGGGTAGTTTCTTGCCTTTTGGGAAGTCTGAGGTCTTCTCTGTAGACTTTTTGTTTGTTTGTTTGTTTGTGGTACGCGGGCCTCTCACTGTTGTGGCCTCTCCCGTTGCAGAGCACAGGCTCCGAACGTGCAGGCTCAGCGGCCATGGCTCACAGGCCCAGCCACTCCATGGCATGTGGGATCTTCCCGGACCG
>NC_041227.1:63974867-63992364 GCF_002837175.3 Physeter macrocephalus
CCACTATTTTATCTTCCAGGTCACTTATCCGTTCTTCTGCCTCAGTTATTCTGCTATTGATTCCTTCTAGAGAATTTTAAATTTCATTTATTGTGTTGTGCACCATTGTTTGTTTGCTCTTTAGTTCTTCTAGGTCCTTGTTAAACCTTTCTTGTATTTTTTCCATTCTATTTCAAAGATTTTGGATCATCTTTACTATCGTTACTCTGAATTCTTTTTCAGGTAGGCTACTTATTTCCTCTTCATTTGTTTGGTCTGGTGGGTTTTTACCTTGCTCCTTCATCTGCTGCGTATTTCTCTGTCTTCTCATTACTGTGTTTGGGGGTCTCTTTTTCGCAGGCTGCAAGTTCATAGTTCCTGTTGTTTTTGGTGTCTGCCCCCAGTGGATATGGTTGGTTCAGTGGCTTGTGTAGGCTTCCTGGTGGAGGGGACTAGTGCCTGTGTTCTGGTGGGCAGGACTGCGTCCTGTGGTGTGTTTTGGGGTGTCTGTGAACTTACTATGATTTTAGGCAACCTCTCTGCTAATGGGGGTTGTGTTCCTGTCTAGCTAGTTGTTTGGCATGGGGTTTCCAGCACTGGAGCTTCCTGGTCACTGAGTGGAACTGGGTTTAGCCTTGAGATGGAGATCTCTTGGAGAGCTCTCGCTGATTGATATTACATCGGGCCAGGAGGTCTCTGGTGGTCCAATGTTCTGAACTCAGCTCTCCCACCTCAGAGGCTCAGGCCTGACACTTGGCCGGAGCACCAAGACCCTGTCAGCCACATTGCCAGGTGTGTGGGTAGTTTCTTGCCTTTTGGGAAGTCTGAGGTCTTCTCTGTAGACTTTTTGTTTGTTTGTTTGTTTGTGGTACGCGGGCCTCTCACTGTTGTGGCCTCTCCCGTTGCAGAGCACAGGCTCCGAACGTGCAGGCTCAGCGGCCATGGCTCACAGGCCCAGCCACTCCATGGCATGTGGGATCCTCCCGGACCGGGGCACGAACCCGTGTCCCCTGCATCGGCAGGTGGACTCTCAACCACTGTGCCACCAGGGAAGCCCTTCCTTTAGTTCTCTGATTATTTTTAAGATGGTTGTTTTAAAGTGTTTGTCTAGTAGGTTCTCTGTGTTGTCTTTCACTGGGACTGTTTCTGTTGGTTCATTTTTTCCCTTTGATTGGGCCATAGTTTCCTGTTTCTTAATATTAGCTTTTAATGATTAATAGTAGCAGTCCTAGAATGACTTTGACTTAAGTTTTTCAAATTTCTGTTTCCTTATATGTCAGATGGGAATTGTTACATTTTATTTATGCAATAAATATTTATTGAGCTCTTCCTAGGTGGCCCGCAATTTCTTTGTCAGTCTTTTCGTTGAGACATGGAGTCTCCCCTTGAATATAGGCTCTGGGTCTATTTGACGAATAGCATATATCAGAAATGACACTGTCAGTTTTCAGATCAGGCTTTAAGGAACTATCATCTTCCACTTTCTATCTCTTGGGACAGTCACTCTTGGAATTCAACCACCATGTTCTGAGGAAGCTCAAGCTGCCAGTGGAGAGGCCCACCTAAAGAGGAACCAAGGTCCCTGGCTCAAAGCCCTGGGTGAGCTCTCAACTAACAGCACCAACTTATCAGCCATGTGAGTGAGCATCTTGTAAGCAGATTCTTCAGCCTCCAGTCAAGGTACCAGTACTGATTCTACATAGAATAGAGATGAACTTTTATTTATATTACCTACTTACAAATTTTAATTTATGTTAAAATCTATTCTTTAGAATAGCGCTGTCCAAAGAAATATAGTGTAAGTCACATATGTAATTTTATATTTTTTAGTAGCCACTTTAAAAAAGTAAGAAGAAGCAGGTAAAATTAATTTTAGAAAGATATTTTATTTAGCCCAATATATCCAAAATATATTTTCAACATGCACTGAAGATAAAAATTATTTATGAGATATTTTACATTCTGTTCACACTAAGTACTTGATGTTTTGGGATATATTTTACACTTACAGTCACATCTCAGTTGAGACTAGCTGCATTCCAAATGCTCAGCGGCCACACGTGGCTAGTGACTACTGTATTGGTGAGAGGGTTGCCTTATAATGAAAGAGTTGGAAGGCGAACTACATCTCTGCCCCTATTTTACAATGGAGGAAAGTGAGACCCAGAGGGAGGAAGTGACTTGCCCAAGGTTACGCACTGTAGTGGACTGAATTGTAGCGCCTCCAAAAGACATGTCCATGTCTTAACTCCTGTGGTAAAAAGGTCTCTGCAAATGTAATTAAATTAATGATCTTGAGATGAAGACATTATTACAGATTACCTGGGCATGCCCTAAATCCGATGACCAGTGTCCTTGTAAGAGATACGCCAGGGAGATTAGGCAGAAAAGGAGAAGACTGACACACAGAGAGAAGGTGATGTGAAGATGAAGGCAGAGATGGGAGTGATGTGGCCATAAACCAAGGAAACCAAGGAAAGCTGACAGATACCAGAACTTGGAAGAGTCAAGGAAGCATTCTTCTCTAAAGCCTCCAGAAGGAGTAGGGCCTGCAGACATCTTCATTTCAGCCTTCTGACCTTTGGCATTGTGAGAGAATAAATTTCTGTTATTTTAACCGCCTAGTGTTCCAATAATTTGTTATGGCAGCCACAGGAAACTAATATATACAGCAAGTTCGAAGCCTAAGCTTAAGAGCCCTTGGACTCCATTCCCAGCCAGAGCAACCTGCCTTCTCATTGCCTCTGACATCTTTCAAGTGGCCAGCATTCATTCTTTTATAAGCAGAGTGGACCATGTGAGGGCTCTAACGACCTAGAGGGCCCATGCCCATTGTACAGAGAACCGCTGCCCTTTCTCTCCAAGGGGCACCATACCATGTTGTCATCATCTCTTGCCTCCTCTACTCAAATGACCTCAAATGCTCTCCCTGCTTCTACTCTTTCTACCTTCAATCTATTTTATGCATAGTATCCAGGATAATCTTAAAAAAAAAACAACCACAAATTATATCAGGCCACTTCTCTGCTCTCAATCCTCTGGTGGCTTCCCATTCTCTGGAGTGAAGTCCAAACTCCTTACCACAATCTACAAGTCCCTGCTCTTTTATGGACCTTGTCTTGTACCTGTTCTCTCCGCTCCAGCCACAGAGACCTCCTTGCTGCTTCTGCAACATGCTAAGCACTCTACTTCTCCAGGTCCTCTGCATTTGCTCCTTTCTCTTTCTGGAACTCTCCCTACCCTGATAGCCCAATGGCTCATCCTCTCACTTCATTCAGGTCTTTGCTTTTCATAAAGGATTTCCCTGGTGGCTGTCACTCTTCATTCCTTTACTATGCTTTGTGTTTCTTTACCGCATGAATAGTATAGATTTGTTAGTTTATTAGGTTATTGTCCATCTTCCCCATTAGTTCTATGAAGGCAGGGACTTTTGTCTGTTTTATTTAACAGTGTGTGGAACAGCACGTAACAGGTGCTCAATAAATTCAATCCTGAATGAGTAAACAAATGAATGAGGTAGCAGAGGAATGCAGGCTCCGTGTAACCATAACTTTTTTTCCTAGAGAAGTCAGACTCTGGATATTTAGGTGAAATTCTACCAATGTGAACCAAAAAATAAATGTTCACTGGGCTGGCTAAAAGAATGTGTCCAAGGGCCACAAGTTTGAGACCCCTGCCCTTTAGGATCTGGGTCCAATGGGAACTGTGTTCCTCATATTCAGATGGTGCAGCCCCTCCAGGAATTGAGTGGTTCTGCAGGATCTACCAGCCCTTGCATCTTTAGGCCCAGGCCCCATGAGGTACTGTTTGTTGTTACAGACCAAAGTCATCCAGAGCTCTTGGTTCAAAAGGCAGGATGTGGGCTTCAAGCTTCCAGCTCATCAGTTCAAAGAAAATCTACTTCAGCAGCAATGTCTCCTGGGATGTTTTCATAAGCTTCCCTGGGAGATGATGGGGCCTCTTAAAGGACTAATAATAGACAGGCACGTCCAGTTTCCCAAACATGTCAACCTTAAAAGTGAATGCTATTTTTTCCTTGTTTCCTTTGAGTTACTACGTAGGAAAAGGACATTCTATCATGACAGCCATTGCTCTCCACATGCCACTTAATAACGACTTAGACTCAGCAGCTTCCAGGTAAAATCATCCTAGTAGGACCTGAGCTTCATCAGGCAGAAGTTCAGTGTAGCTGGTTCAATTCCATCCTGTCTTCCTTCACCCTTTTGTCACCAGTATGCTTTGTACTTAGGCAGGTTTAACTACCACTCAACAACAATGTGACTTCGGGGGTCTATCTTAAACACTCTGACCTTCGTTGTCTTTATCCATCATGAAAGTTACTAGACCTACACAGGGTTGTTGGGAGGTCTAAATAAGACACTGCAAGTACCTGTGACACCCACCTAGCACCTGATGTTTATTATTATTGAACACCTACTGGACACGGGTTGGGGGTAGGGGGTGATGTCCTTTAAGTTTTCATTCACTCACTTGTTCACACAATTACTCACTTATTCAACCAATATTTATCGGGCTCTGAGAAGGTGTCAGGCACAGAGCTAGGCGCAAGGTGACACAATGGTGAGCAGAGCCTGCTCTCAGAGCCTAGGTCTAGTGCAGGAGTTCATAGTCTAATGCAGCACTGTGTTCCCAGAGTGTGGGGCATGTTGGGGGGATGTTTAGATGCAGTGGACGGGCACTAAATCACACTGCATTGCTTATGTAGACAATTATTACTCTTTTGGTTACCTTTCCATCCTTCAGATTCCATCCAGAAGAGAGTCCCAGTTGGATGTTAATGTCTTTAACATCTCTCTAAAATTTGTAAATCTCCCTTAACAAACAAAAGAAGGCCTCAGATGCTGGTGTTTTGGGCAAGTGGCAGCATCTGGAGGGATTTTCATAGTAAGGATACGTCTTGCTATTTGAACTCAGAAACTAGATAGAGATTTTTTTCTAGATGGTGCACAAATATTACCAGCATTTGTGAAGATGGGTCAAGAATGAATGAAAGTTGAGGAAATACTGGCCTCTTAAATTTCTCTCCACGCCCTTTAATGGCCCCATTTCACAGTTGAGGAAACTGAGTCTCTTTGTGGAGGGGATGGACAGAAGGTAGGGAGTTTTCTTCTAAATGGTCAGGCAAGCAAAGCCAAGAATTGTCTTTGTGGTGGAGTTAGACGTGTATATATAAAAGTAAAGATTGCCCCTCCCCTCCCTCTGCAGTAGTGTGTGCGTATTTGTGTGTAAGTGTGTGGAGCCACAGGCCTTTCCGAATGAGCGACAGCGGTAGCCCATCCCTCCAGGAGATGCGTGCAGAATGATCAATGGCACGGATACGGGGTGGATGGGTACCAGCCTCTGCAGAGGCCTGGGTGGAAACCGTCGCACCCACCCTTTCCACCCCCTCCCCCCCCAGGCCCCAGCCCCCGTTCTCGGTTCCCCCGGGGCGCACCCAAGGTGCTCATCGCCTTCATGCAACCCAGGCCGAGGACGAGGTAGCGGGCGAGGCTCAGGTCTGGCGGTCCCTGGCTGCGGTCCCCACGTCGCAGCGCTGCGGCTGAGAACGCTTCTCTGGGAGGCCGGCAGCCTCGGGGTGCCAGTATGTAAAGCAGCTGGCGGCGCTGGGCGGAGCCTGGGGGCGATGCAAATGATGGAGGCGGGGTCTTCCCGCGGCTCCGCCTCCCTCCCCCGCAGCTGGGGCCAGCGGTGCCAAGCGCAGCTGGTCGAGTGGCTGCAGCTGGGCGAGTGACAGCCCCAGCTCCGCGCGCCGCGGCCGCCAGAGCCGGCGCAGGGGAAGCGTCCGCGGCCCCGGGCGGCAGAGCGGCCGCCTTCTCCCGCGCCTCCCGGGCCCGCAGCCCGCGGTACCGCGGCCCCTGGCCGGCACCTCTCGGGCTCCCGCTCCCCGCGCGCAAGATGGCTGACCCGGCTGCGGGGCCGCCGCCGAGCGAGGGCGAGGAGAGCACTGTGCGCTTCGCCCGCAAAGGCGCCCTCCGGCAGAAGAACGTGCACGAGGTGAAGAACCACAAATTCACAGCCCGCTTCTTCAAGCAGCCCACCTTCTGCAGCCACTGCACCGACTTCATCTGGTGAGAGCGCGCCGGCTCTGGGCACCTTCCTGGGGCTCCGAGGGTAGCGCCGCGCGCGGGGACCCCCTCTTCGCGTCCTCCGCGCCCCCCGCGCCTCCGAGGGAGGATAAGCCCCGCCGCGGCCCCAGATCCCGGGCTTCCGCTCCGGACCCTTCTGTCCCGGACTCCCCGGTGGACAGTCCTGCGGCTTCCCGCTCCCCGGGGTCCCAGACAGCCGATCGCGGGGTGCCTCGTGCCCTCTCTTCCTCCCAGCTGCCTCGGAGCGCCTAGGGGTCGCGGCGCGGGTGCCCTTTCTCCACAGGGCTCAGGGCTCCGCTGTCCCTCCCCGGGAGGGCAGCGCCTCGAGTGCCCTCTCGTGCGGGGTTCCCTATCTCTCTGTCTCCTTCCGGGTTCGAGGCACCCTCACCCCCTTCCCTCCTTTCTGGGGGCAGCGCCCTGGGTGTCCTTTCTCTGTCTCCCTGCGGGCATGGGGCATTCTTTCCTCCTCCTCTGTCTCTCCGGGAGCAGCGCCCCGTGTTATCTCTTATTGTTTCTCCCTGAGGGCCTGGGTTCCCCTTTTTGCCCTCTTCAGTTTCCCCCCTTCACATCACTGCGGGGACCCTCCGCTCCCCCGTCCCTCTAGGCATGGGGAGTCCTCTCTCCCTCCCAGTCCCCCTGGGAGTGCCACTGCCGCGGGGGTTCTCCCATCCTCCCTCTCGATGCGTCTTTTTCTCTTTCCCCGAGGGCACTCGGGTATCTCTGTGGGCAGAACTCCCGCCTGCCCTCCGCCTCCCACCACGACGGAAACGCTCCCCCCACCCCGCCACCTGGTGGTCGCAGCCTCCTCTCTTCTGCCTTTTGAGGGGAGGTGGAGGTTACCGCTGAGCTCCCACCAACCCCCTCCCCTCGAGAGGCGGAAGACTCTTGGGCACCCGCCTGTGGCTGGGAGGTTGCACCTGGGCTAGAGGGGCAGGGGGGGAAGTGGGGTGACTCTGCGGGGAGAACTAACTGGTGGCTGGGCCCCTTGGGCTGCCTGACATGTCTCCTCCTGCCTTTGCAGGGGCTTCGGGAAGCAAGGATTCCAGTGCCAAGGTAGGCTGTGGGATTCTAAGCATGCTGTTTGCGGGAGGAGAAGGTGAAAAAGACTTTCTGGAAGTGACTGAGTTAGGCAGAGAGTGAGGGAATTACATTTGTCAGAGTGACCTCTCAAACTAGGAATTCACCACAGAAAGGTCTTTAAAAGTGGTGTGTGTACATGGGGCAGAGATGCTCCATCCAGGAAGGACCAGTGGAGCTGAGAGGCTCAGCTGGCCAAGGAAGTGCATCCACCCTTTCTCCCTAACCAGCACCAGAAGAGTCAAAATAGGTCCTCCTGAACCTATCCTGCCTGGCCGCTTCTTCTTGAGATACCCTCCCCCCAAATTCCTGTTCATGTGTCCTTCCACTTCCCCTGCCTCATAGAGGTCTCTGCAGGTGGCCCCTGCCTCTGCAGATGGTGCATCCCCTAGGAAGGCGACTGTGGATGTCCCCTGGGCCTCCTCCCTCTCTGAAAGAAGTGGTTCCAGTTGGGGTGCTTCTCAGATCCTGGTTTAAATTGCCCTTTCTATCTTCTGGCTAGATACAGGAAGGACTCCAAGTGACTGGTTACCTGGGTCTTTACATCGGGTTTGAGATCCTTGACCCTAGCCAGGGGTGCCCAACCTAGTGGTGACTCGGCTGTCTCTGGTTGCAGATTTGCTCTCCAGATGCCAAATCACCTGTAGTTTTGTTTAGCCCTTAGGGTGTCAAACACTTTTTTGAATTTGATGCCAGCATTTTAGAACTGGGAGATTTCACAAAGTATCTGACTTTGCAGCTTCCAGTTTGCTGAGCATTGGTCCCACTTTCTTTTTAGAACCATCATTTGGAGCTGAGAGCTGCAGTTTCCGTGGACAGGGTGCACATGCACCATTTTGTCTCAGTCGATCCCAACCAGGCCTGCTTCACCCATTTTTGGCCCCTGTAAGGCATTTGAGTTTGCAACCTCTGGTCTGGAAGGTCCCCCCTTTCCCCCATTTTAGACCAGGTCCATGTGGTTGAGTTTGGTGAGAAATATCACATTTCTGGGGAGTGTCTTAGGGGCAAGTTGATTGCCCTGGTGATCTGGGTTTAGATCAGGTGAAGAAAACATTTGAATGTTAAAGAGTCTGAGATGTGACTTAGCACTGACTGACAGTTCTGCTGTAGCACCTCCACCCTCCAGAGAAAAGTAAAGTGATCCCTGATGAGAGTGAGTGGCATCTGCTGAGTGCTGGCAGCGTGGCACTGGTTTCTTCGGAGACTTATATGACCTCTCACCTGAGATCTGGCCAGAGCCTGCTCAGCCAGTGAGCCTCGTAGACCCCCAACCCCTGCCCTCTTTTACCAAGGTTTGGAGCCCCAATTTTACGCACTGCACCAGAGGACTTCCCACGTTCCTTTAAATGGCAATAATTTCGGCCTTGGTGCACACTGCTGGATTGTTTTCTAGAACTTTGACCCCTTAAGCAGAATGCCAGGGGTGCCTTAGCGTGGGAACACGTACAAGATCTTTGAGGTTACCTCTCACTTCCATGAATCGGTTTCTGTCTTTGTCTCTTGCTGAGGTCAGGGGTGAGTTTTGAACATTTTTATTGCTGCTTTCCTATCGCACCTGCTCTGCAGTTATTAACGGTTGGGAAAGTTAACTTCTCAGTGTGCAGGTAATAACACATCTGAAGCAGCAGATCTGTTTTTTCAAAGCCAGGAAAATGGTAGGCATTTTCTGGTGCAGTGAGTAAAACAGAATTAAAGTTTCTAATGAAATATGGCGGCTTTAGAGGTAGGCATGTTTAAATTTTTTTTTGTTTTTTTTTGCCTTTCTTTTTCTCCTCTCTCTGAGAGGCAGTGTAGGGTAGTGGACATGTGCACAGGCTATCAGGCTACCACTGTGAGCTTGAATCTTGGCTTGAGACTTCCCAGCCATTTTACTTAGCCTCTCTGTACCTCAGGCTCCTTGTGTATAAAATGGGTCCATGTAACAATACCTACCTTAAAAAATTGCTGAGCGGCTCCAAGTTTTTACAGTACATAAGATGCTTGGACCAGAGTTCAGCACAGACTAAGCACTCGGAAAATACCAGCTCCTATGATTGTCTACAAAGTAGCCCAGTGGTGGGGCAGCTGGTGTGAGAGGAGACTGGCTCTCCTCTGGCAGGGTTGCTTTGCTATGGAACTGGCTGCCAGGTGAGAGTCTAAATCCAGCTGTGAACGTCTGGTGGCCCCGTGTCACTGCTTTGGTAGTAAATTCCATTTGGGCTGGAGTGGGAAGGAGCAAGAGAGGGGAAGGGGCAAATTGACAGCGCTTGAAATTGAGATGCTTAGGATCTCATGCTTAGGGATATCCAGGAAGATGACAGATTATCCTCAGATGTGCTCAGAGATACCTGGGACTAGTTTTGGAATCAGAGAGGAGTTCCTTATCTGAGCATTTTTGCACCACATTTTTCCTCTTAAAGTGAATCTAATTAAAATGCGATCAGTATGTTATAGAAAATACATATGGTTTTATTCTTTCACCAAAGTCAGAAGTTCAGAGCCCAAGGTGCTATGTTCCTTTGAGTTTTCTGCTCTACTATCCCAGGAGTGAAAATTATTTCAGAGTCCCAGAAGGATGCTGGACTCTCCAGTCATCACAGCCTTATTTCAGCCAGCAGGAGGAGGAAAGGTACAGAAAGGTGAAGGACACATGCTCACTGTCCTGGAAGTTGCCTCTGATGCTTCTGCCTGTATGCTGTTAGCTAGAACTTAATCACATCCCCACACCTTGCTGCAAAGGAGTATGTGGGAAATGTAAGGTTAATTTCAGGTAGCCGTGTTCCCAGATAAAAGCTGTGGTGGGGGTTTTCCATTTCAAAAGTAGAAGTGGAGAGAGGATCTAGTCTCTGCCTTTCTTGGGTAGGAGTTGTGTGGGATGATCATAAGGCAAGGGAACCACTGAGCCCCATGCTCCATGGTGCTGCCATGGAAATTGGGGATGCTGGGATGGCTTGAGAGAGGAAGGATGGAAAGTCCGTAAACCATGGGAAATTGTGGATTTCTGTGTGCTCAGGGGAGTTTAAGAATAGACTTTCTTGCTTTTGTACAGAACTCTAGATTGACTGCTACATAATTTCTCCCTTTTTGTTTCCACTCTGTATTTTCTATAAAACCATTTTCTGTGAGGTAGTTTAAGAATGTCTCTGGTGACAGGGGACTGGAGCTGAGAATCTCTATTATGAAACCCCCTAAATTCTGGATTAGAAATAGGACCGCTCAGATAAGCAAGGCAGACTTCTCTCTGTGGCATTCTTTAGAGGAGCCACGGACCAACATTTGTGCCTTCATTGTAATTAAGACAAGGCTTTGCGTGGAATTAGGCTCTTACCCAAAGAAACTTTTACGGTTGGGCAGAGAGAAAAAAATTTTTTTTAAGGAAGTCACTTAATTAGAAATAGGGAGGCAATAAAATATAGGGATTCAGAATTCCTAGCATGGGGTTGGAGTCAGAACTGGGTTTGAATGTGTGCTCTGCCACCTACTTACTGTGTGAACTTGAGCAAGTCATCCATTTGTAGTGGCCTCGGTCTTCTCATCTGTGAAATGGGCTAATAGTACCTACCTCATAGGATTATGGTGAGGAGTAATGAGGTGGTACAAGAGAAATATCCACTATCGATAACTCTAAGTGAGACGATCATTATTACTTGATTAGCTGTAAGAAACTGTGTCAAAACGGGAGAGAATTAATTTGGGAACTCATTAAATGACTATGTCTCTTTCGTGTATTTAGATGGGTTTCTTCTTTGGTATGTTTCTTCACAGACTTTGGGTGACACCAGTGAGTCTAGCCCCAGACAGCCAGCTTGTTTAGATTGTCTTTTCTCACCTTTCTTGTGAGAAAAATCTAAACTTGCCATGGACCCTCTAGAAGAACCCCAGTGCACTAATTTTCTGACTATGTAGACCTAGCATTGATGATTATAATGAGTAAACCAGCTCTTTCCTTTCCTGTATAGATTAGAAAACAAGTTTTTAAGCCTTCTTTTTTTAAATTTTATTTTTTTAATTGAAGTAGAGTTGATTGACAATGCTGTGCCAATCTCTGCTGTACAGCAAAGTGACTCAGTTACACACATAGAGACATTCTTGTTTTACACATTCTTTTCCATTATGGTTTATCCCAGGATATTGAATGTAGTTCCCTGTGCTTTTTTAAGCCTTCTAATAGACATTATTCTTAAAAATCCCCAAAGTATTGCATGAATACAACCATTGCTGGTTTCATCAACATCGACTTTACAGGATACAAGTTTATTTTAGTCTGTAGTTAACACTTTGAGATTAGAATATGTACTTTTTAAAAACAATAGTCAAAGATGAATCAAAGGTTCATTTTATTTTTGGCATATTTTTCCCGAGGAACTATGATATCCTGAATTTCAGGTTGAACTTTCTCAGTAGAATCATAAATAGGGCCTTTTTTGTGTGCAGTCAAGCCTCTATTATTCTACTTCCCTCCCTTCTCGGAAGCAGATCCCAGAGGCCTGTGAGTGAGACTCCACTTACCTCTTGGCTCTTCTGAATGTGTCCTGGGGGTTCCATGTGGATAAAAGGCAGAGGCTTTTTGAATTTGTGTTTGTTGGTTTGACTTTGTAATTTTTTCCACCTGAAGTGGGATTTGGGGATCAAAGTCCCAAATGAAATAAAAAATTTTAAGGGTAGGTTAATGCTGGGTCTTAGCAAGAAGGAGGGTTGATTTGTTGAAGAGGCAACAGCCAATTCCTTTTGAGCTGTAGAACACTCAGGGAAAGCTTGAAGCTTTGTCACTGGGCAACAGAATGCCTTTCCAAGTAAATATGGAAAATATGACCTTTGAAAATCTAGTTGATATGATATACCGGTTATTAGAAACTCATTATAAAATATATTATTTCCGAGTTCCAGTGATACTTCAGGTACTGCCCAGAAGCAGATATAGCATGTTTATAGTGTATTTGGGTCAATAAAGAAAAAGATACAGAGAAGTTAACTGGTCAAAAGGTAAACCGAAGGTTGAAAATAAATTGTACACGTTCTTGCTGTTGGGGTCCTCTTTCCTCCGTCTGTCTCTTTCTTTCTCTACACATGCACACACGTACACACACACGTGCACACACCACAAATAGATCAGTACGTCACAATTTTGAGATTATGCATCTCCTTCTGATGCTTTTCAGCTGCAGGTAGTTAAATTATTAAGTACAATTTTTAATCCTCTGGTCTTTTGTCTTTGCGGTCCAATTAATTCTTGGGTGGGGAGGGCGATCAGCCGAACAGTTCATCATCTCTGGCTGATGTGTTCAAAAGCTTGGTCCCTTATTCTTGGCATTTGATCTAATCTCAAGGATTCTTTGACTTCACTCATCCTATCTCTCCACTGAAATTGTGTGATAGCTTTTTTATAGAGTATACAAAAATCACAATGTTTACATGTGGTATTTGGAGGTGTGATGGCTGCTTGTCAGTCTGGTAGGAAATTTGTATATTTACCGCACACATCCATTTGTCCAGGGATGCATCCATCCTTCCAAAAAATATTCACTCATTAAGCTCTCTGTGTCAGGAGCTATGTTAGATGGCAGGAATACGAGGGGTGAATGAGATTGAGAGGATCCTTTCTTGTCGCGGAGCTTACAGTGTAATGGGGGAGATGAGACATTCTACAAAGCATTGCACCAGTATTTAATTTCACTCTCGTTAAGTACTTGGAAGGAAATGTACAGGGTGCTATGGGAATGTGTAGGGGATGCTAACCTATGGAAGGGTTCGGGTGGAGTCAGGGAATTCTTTGGCCTGGGAATTAAAAACAAAAACCAGGGACTTCCCTGGTGGTCCAGTGGTGAAGACTCTGCGCTCCCAATGCAGGGGGCTCGGGTTCGATCCCTGGTCAGGGAACTAAGATCCCACCTGCCGCACAGAAACAAAAACAAAAACCAAAAAACAGACAACTTCTCATTCTTTGAGGTAATTGGAGAAAGCCTGAGTTGTCAAAAGGAGCCGGAGCTAAAAATCTGTATTGTGAAGCTGCTTATATCCTGGATAAAGATACGCAGGAGGTCAGAAGCCCTGAAGCTTTATTTGTGCCATGGTTGCAAGTAAGATGAATATTTAGTAGAATTAGATGGTTACGTTAAGATGGCTTCTCTCTCAGTCTGACAGACAGAGAACATCATCTCCTCTTAGCTAATAACTCATAATGAGCTGACTTCCCTTTTGTTCAGGGGTTGCAGTTCGAGGTGCCTGCTCTAAAGGAGACAAATCAGATCATTTCAGAGGTGGAGGGGCAAGTCTGAGGCAATAGATTGAGAATAAATAAAAAGAGAGAGCAGTTATACATATATATGTGTATATACACACAGAGATTCTTTTCTATTATAGTTTATTACAAGATATTAAAGTGTATAACTGAGTCATTCTGCTGTACACCAGAAACTAACACAACATTGTAAATCAACTATACTTCAATTAAAAAAAAGAGAGAGAGCAAAATCTATCAGTGAAAGGCATTTGTGAGCTGAAAGCCAGTTTTCAGGGGCACAGGATTACTTGCATTTTCTCCTGAATACCTTCCTCATCCTGGGTCCGTGTCTGATTTTCTACAACCATTCATTCCATTGGTTTAGGCAGTGTGTTTTCTCTTATTTGGAAGATAATTTTTAAGTAGTTTCACACTAAGCATCATTGACTCACACGTAGAAAAAGATCCTGTGTCAATTCTCCTTCCATTTTTCTGATTCCTTCAAGGAGAAAGTCTCAGTCTCTCTAATACAAATCTGGGTACTTTGTAAATGTTCTTTATTGTTTTTGTTATAAAGGGACTACAGGGAATTATGGAAACATAAAGATGTGTTAGTTTCTGCCAGTAGCCCACTTTTACCTAATGTTGAGCCTCATGCTGTTCTGCCTCTGGGCCTGATTTCTTACTGGCTCTTCCTCCTTGTGAGTAGGGAAGGGGAGTTCACTGACTTCCCTGAAAATGTTTGGTGTTGGAAGGAGGCTCTGTGTTGCAGAGGGTTGAAAGGCACAGCAGCTGCAGGCTCTGGAAGAGACGGTAGCCTTTATTCAGCAGCGTCAGTCTTTTAATATTACTGTTGTTATTGTTGCTGTTGTTGTTACCTTTTCATTGTCCTTGGCCTGCTTGTTTGTATCTCTTGGAGGTCTCTTTTTCCCGCAGCCCACATGCAGAAATTTGCCCTACCCACCCGGTCAGAAGGGGAACTCAGACCCAGACTAGGAGGGTTCTGATCCCCCTTATTGAGTCTTGGCATTTGCTGAGTAAATGGAAATTAACTTTGCTCAACAATAACCATGTTCCTGGGGGGAATTCTAGACTCTTCCTTTACCTTGCCACTGCCCAGTGACCAGACTTTGGGCTTCTAGATAGGCAGTAAAAATTGGGCTTGAGAATGAAGGTTCAAATATCAAACAGACCTGATTTCCTATCCTGGCTTTGTTTCTCCATGGCTTTGTGACCCTGGGCTGGTGAAACATGATCCTGCCTTTATCCACCCATCCACCCATCCATCCATCCTTCCACTCACCTACCAATCCATTCCTCTATCCACCCAGTTGTTTTTCCATCCATCATCCATCTATTCATCCATCCATCCATCCATCCATTTCTACATCCATCTAGCCATCTGTCCATCTATCCATTCATTCAGTAAATATTTATTGAGTGCCTACCATGTATCAGGTACTGTTCTAAGCACTGGAACTAGAGCAGTGAACAAGACAGAATCCCTGCCCTCAGAGACATTTGGTAGAAGAATAGCAATTAATACATTTTAGTAGAAGAATAGCAATTAACAAGTAACTTAGAAGAAATATATTGTATAACGTCGGGTTCCAGTATGGGCTTTGGAGAGAAATAAGACACCATGCTTGCCCTTGAAAATCTCCCTCGTCTTTTGAGGGGAGAACAGCACATGGCCAATTACTTCTGGTACATAAATGAGAAGTGTTACACCGAGGGTGTGAAAAAGCTTTGAATGACATCCTTACTCCTAGGAGGGGTGGAGAAGATTCCACACAGGAGCTGACATTTGGGAACAATCTTCCAGCAGGAGTAGGAGTTCCCAGATTGACACGGGGGCGGGGGCTGGGGAGGGTGTTTCAGGCAGAGGACAGCACAAGTGGAGCCCTGGAGGAGAGAAAGGAGCTCATGCGGGGAACAGGAAGGAGGGTGTGTGAGGGATGAGCTGGTGGGAGGGGAACGTCCTGTCGGGGGTCTGGACCTCGTGAAGGCAGCGTAGTGACTAGGAAGTGGCTGTTGTCATTGCTGTCGAGCGGGATGTGTGTGGGTGAGTGAAATGGCCAAATGTTTGAAAAAGAGCATGAGATGCATTCTGAAGCCATAACTGCCGTGACTCAGATCCTGAAATTCCAGGCTGGTAGGGTTGGAGGTCAGGTGAGAGGAGCTGAAATGACCATTTAGAAGCAGTGCGGGAGCGTTCCCAGAGCATCTAGGGGCTGCTGCCATTTTTCACATCCTAAAGGGACGTTTGGACTTTCGTGTCAGTCATACTGTTGATTATCCTATTTTGGGAGATGGTTCCTGGGTTATTTTTATGGTTCTAACAATAGGGATATTGCTCTTCACTGCATCCTTAATCGTAGAGGGCCACAGAAGTGATTTTTTTCTCTAGAAGGAATCCTCCCACCCCTTTTCTCCTTCTCTCCTGCTATCATGCACCCAGCTCGTGTTTACTGAGCACATGCTGCACTGGTGGTGAAGAATTTGTGCCTTGGAGACAGAAAGGCATGGGTATAAATCTTGGCTTCTTGCTATGGGACCTTGAACATGTTACTTAAACTCTTTGAACTTTTGGTTCTTCCAGAGGTCAAAGGCAGTGACAGAACCTAGTTTATAGGGCACATGGCAGGTGTTTCCTGAGCACCTTGTCTGACATACAGTGAGTACTTGATAAACAGGGCTGTTTCCATTATTTCTAGGGCTGGGCACTGTCTTGTCCTTACTGAGTGTATAGTCTTGTTGGGAGGCAAGATGAATGCTCCTGAGTCATGGACATGATGCAAGAATGAGTGTGCTTACATGTCGTGGTCCAGAGCACTCAGGGAAACTGACAATGGATCTGAGGGAGGAGTGCTCAGCTGCGCTCAGAGAGGTGATTTGAACATGGGTGAGCGCAGTGCTTTCTGTGCTACAGTTTCCTGGCTTTTGATGCTTTAATTTTGTGGGAAACCTCAGAAAGCTGCATTGAAGTCTGCGATTACCCCATCTGCTGCCTCATTTTGGAAACGTGTTGATGGCGTTTCAACTTCAAATAGATTTCTGACCAGTTCACCTTTAAAATGTGGGGGTCCCTTCAGCCTCCGGGTGGGATGTTCATGTGCTCTTTTGGGTTGAAGAAGCTAGCAAATAATGTGGGTGAAGGTAGAGGGTGAGCTCTGCAGGACTGTCTCTTGTCGTGATGGATTTTTTATGGAATAGCCCTATTTTGAAGACCTTCCCTCCCTAAAGGAGGGGATCATTCTTTACAGTTTAGGCAAAGCGGCAAATGAGAATTTTGATAGTTATCTGGATTTTTTTGTGTGCGTGGCAAGATGTATGGTTGGGGTAGTAATAATTCTATATGGGCCACCAGTACACTTAGGGATGCAGGACTGGCATATAGGGTGGTGAGGGACCGTTTTCTATTTTGGTTAGAGGTCTATGTTTTGGCGGCTGGCTCTCTGTTTTTCCCAGGGTTAAGTCCAGAATCCTTAACATGAGTTACAAGTTTGCCTGATCTGGGCCCTCACAATCCTCCCCTTGTACCACGCTTCCACTTGCATTTCACTTTCTGGTTGAAGACCCAACTGGTGGACTTTCTCAGTATGACACAGCCCTGCCCAGCCTAGGGCTTTTGCACCTGCTCTGGCTTCAGCTTGAATTGCTCTTTCCTCTCCTCTTCCCCCACTCGCCTCCTACTTCTCCTTCAGAAGTTAGTTCAAAAGTCACTTTTTCAGAGAAGCCTTCCCTGATCTTCCAAATCAGGTTCCCCTAGTAGTCTCATAACCCCTTGTCTCTTTTCCATTTTCTAATTAATATATTTATTTGAGTGTTAAGTGTTTGTCTTCCCCACAAGAATGTAAGTTTCATGAGAGCAGGGACCACATGTGTCTCATTTCCTGTTGTTTCTGGAGTACTTGGCTCCATTCCTGGCTCATGGTATGTGCTCGTAGATACTTTCTAAATGAATGAATGGTATAGGGGAGAATAACTCCATTGAGGGAGTCATTTGATTTGGCTTTTGGTGCTAGTTTTGGTATAGCTTGATCTGTGATTTTTTTTTTTTTTTTTTTTTTCTGTACGCGGGCCTCTCACTGTTGTGGCCTCTCCCTCTGCGGAGCACAGGCTCCGGACGCGC
>NC_041227.1:63992432-64030762 GCF_002837175.3 Physeter macrocephalus
GGCTCCGGACGCGCAGGCTCAGCGGCCATGGCTCACGGGCCCAGCCGCTCCGCGGCATGTGGGATCTTCCCGGACCGGGGCATGAACCCGTGTCCCCTGTATCGGCAGGCAGGCTCTCAACCACTGCGCCACCAGTGAAGCCCATCTGGTCATTTTTGTTTGAAGCAAAAAAAAATTGCCCTCATTAAAGCCTGTTGAGAAGTGATTTTCAGAAGTATGTGAATGCTGCAGTCTTAACTTTGGGCAGAGCCTCAGGCTTTGGCCATGTTTCACTGTGAAGATAAAGAGTTTCTCCACTGAAGTCCCTTCTTTGGGACCCTGGTGGACTGGAGTGAGAATAATTTCCTTGACGTAGTATAAACTGGAGGCTACTGAAATGGCCATCTGAGTAGAATAGTGGGTACATAATGGAATACTATACAGCAACGAGAATGAACAGACTCCAGCTATACACAGCATAGATGACTCTCACAAACGACCTGTGAGCTAAAATGCCAGTACGTTCTGCATGATTCCATGCACTTGAAGTTCAGGGACAGGTGAAAGTAATCATAGGCGATAGCAGTTAGGATGGTGATTACCCACAGGGGGACTGGTGGGGACTAAGAGGGGCTACTAGGGTGCTGGCAATGTTGTTTCTTGACCTGGGTGCTGGTTACATGGTGGGTTCAGGTTGTGACCATCCATTGAGCTATAGACATGTACCCACTTTTCTGTTACATATATTCCACTGTAATGGAAACGACTAAAAAGCACAGAGTTTTGGGAATTCCTTAGTGGTCCAGTGGTTAGGGCTCTGTGCTTTCACTGCCGAGGCCCCAGGTTCAAGCCATGCTCGGGGAACTAAGATCCCACAAGCCACACGGCGTGGCCAAAAAAAAAGTACATAGTTTTAAGTCACTGAGAATCTGAGAAATGTTAGTGGGAACTTTTTCAGTTTTGCACACAGAAGTGAAATCTGTACAGGAGACAAGCACCTTCTGGAGTCACCCATTGAGGGATGGTGCTGTTTGCCTTTTTGCGGGGACATCTGCTTCCCATTTCAATATTGCCTGTCGATTGCAAACTGTAGAACAAAGAAGCCAGGACATTCTGACAGTTTTCCCACCCAGTAATGTAGCTCTGTTAATACCAGGAAAACTTGAGCTTGTAAACTACTTTTAGGGCTTGCATTGAAAACATTCTCTATTTGCTAAGGTAGTAGTCAGAATCTATGAAAGCTGCTATAACAGATAAGCCTCAAAGCCTCTGGCTTGAGAGGAAGGGATTTATTTCTCACTCACGGCACAGACCAAAGCAGGCGATCCTGGTCAGGCAGCCTCCCGCCCAGTCATCCGGGGCTCCAGGTAACTCTCCACTGGGCAGGTGGATGGGGAGAAGGAACACAAGAAAGCACATTCATTTCAGAACCACTTCAGCCAGGAGGGGACACATATCACTTCTGCTTACATTCTCGTGGCCGGAGCTTGGGCACAGGGCTGCATCAACTGCATGTTGACCAGCTCGGGAGCAAAAGAAAACGGGTAAGTGTTGAGAACAGCAAACCCTACTCTAGGCCGCAAAGCCATGGTTTCCTTTGACTTCCTTGGAGCTGGTGTATCCAATTTTACCTCTAACTGGACTTCTTTAAACCTGAGAGGTGAAACTCTAGACCTCTTTATCTTATCAAACATAGGAGGGGATGTTAGGGGGAGAACACAGTCTGTTTGTGTTGCTTAGAGTGAAATAAAGAGACACTCTTCTTACTTTTAGCTGGTAGAACAATCTGGTTCTTGTCAGAATTTCCAGTTTTCCAGCCAGTCAGAATTCTTGCTGCTTCTAGTTGCCAGTGGACATCACAAACGCTTTGATTTGAGTGAGGAATAAGCTCACCCGCTTACTTCTTTTGGGAAAGTCTTTTCCTTATTTGTCATCTCTCCTACGGAAGAATCTTTTGGTAGTTCTACTTTTGGATGTTTGACTGAACACCTAATTTGACTGGACACAATTATCTGGTGTTTAATGAACCACCTCAAACCTTCAGTGGCTTCAAATCACCACCATTTTATTTTGCTCTTGTTTCTGTGGGTCAGTAATTTGGGCTGGGCTCAGCTGGGTGGTCCTTCTGGTCTAGGGAAGGACTGGCTATTCGTGGCTGGGCTGACCGGTGTTTGGGGCCTCAGCTAGGACACCTGGGACACCTGGGGCCTTCCTCCAGGTGGTCTCTCATCTTCAGTGGGCTGGCCCAAGCTTGGTCACGTGGTGGTGGGTGCATTCCCAGTGCACGAGCAGGGGCCCAGCCTCTTCAACTCTAAGCTCAGAACTTGCACAGTGTCATTGCTCCCATATTCTATGAGTGAAAGGGAATCACAAGCCCATCCCAGAAATAAAGGAGGAAAGAGAGGGGGGAAGAGTCTCTTCCTCTTGATGGGAGAAGCTGCATATACCATGTGGCATTTTGGGGGACCTAGTAGACCAGTTTCAACGTGGCCCTCATGACTGCTTAGTTCCAGTACAGCGTGCATCTGCTGGACTGACCTTGAATCTGCGGCGGGTCCCGAGTGAGCGCTCACCACTTACACCTAATAACAGGACTCAAGTCATAGGGAAGTGAAAGGGCCAAATGCTTTATGTAAAGGGCACAGCCCAGGCTTAGTGCACATGAAACACTGACTACTACCACCATCACTATTGAATACCATCACCATCACTACCGCATACACCACCATCACTACTGAATACACCACCAAGTATTGTCATTACTATCACCCGGGTCCTGCTGTGGACTTGGCACTACACTAAGTGCTTAAGATTCATAACACGAGGCCCCTGCCCTTGAGGAGGGAGAGATCTGAGAAAGAAACAGACGTGAGTGAATCCGTGTCATCCAGTGTGGCACGTGTGACCACAGAGCTGCAGTGGAGTGGGAGGAGGTCAAGGGCATGGGTTCAGACCTCAGCTCCATTGCTGCACATTCGAGGGCTTGGGTCCCTTTCTTAACCTCTTTAATCTCTGGTTTCCTCATCTGTGAAATGCAGGTAACAGCACAGAGCCCACCTCCTAGGATGCCGTGTGGATTGAATGAGACCTGGCATGCAAGGAACATATGATTGCTTGTTAAATGTTAGTTCTGAAAAACAATTCTCAAAGATACCTTTGAGAAGTGTCCTAGAGGCACCATTTTTACTTCAGTCTCCTCCTGTGACTCTGGCCAATGTCATTGCTGCTTTGTCTTCAAAGATGAAGATTTACAAACAGGTGGCTTATGGGAGGAGGAGCTCTTGGGAACAACACCTGTAAGGGATGGAGGGAGGCAGGGAAGAGCGAAGTTGACTGCAGTGCAATAGTTGTAATAGAGGCCAAAGCCAATCCCATGGCTGGAGCAGGGATGGCCCTTCAGAATTGGGACAGTGGGGACCCGCAACAAGTGGGCACTGGCTGTGGGCTGCTCTGGGGAGCTGGCATTACCTTGGGCAAGGCAGCTTTCTTCTTTAAGGGAAGAGTCCCAGGGAGGATGCATCTCTGAATCATCGGCCTTCAGCACTCCCAGGAGGGAGTGTCCTGGTCCTACAGGTGTGAGTAGGGTCTAGGGGATGCTCTGTGGGGTCCACAACATGCTTCCGGTTCTCTCTCTCTTTTTTTTTAACCTCTTTATTGGAGTATAATTGCTTTACAATGGTGTGTTAGTTTCTGCTTTACACCAAAGTGAATCAGTTATACATATACATATGTTCCCATATCTCCTCCCTCTTGCGTTTCCCTCCCTCCCACCCTCCCTATCCCACCCCTCTAGGTGGTCACAAAGCACCCCGCTGATCTCCCTCTCACTTCCGCCCAGCTTACCCTTCCCCCCTCCCCATATCCTCAAGGCCATGCTCTAGTAGGTCTGTGTTTTATTCCCGTCCTACCCCTAGGCTCCGGTTCTCTCTTAGAGGTTGAACATTCCAAACTGTATCTCCTTGACTGTTAGTAAGCCTTCGGGCCTTCATCCTTGGCCTCTTCCCAGAACTGATTTAGTTGCTATGTAGATTCATAGACCGTATCTTCCAGCACTGAAACACCATTTACAGAGAACCTTAATCCAAGTAGGACATGGGAATGGCTTGCCCAAGGTCATTTAGCTACCCGGGAGGAGACGTGGATTTACATACCTCCCCTTTACTTTCCCTCTACCATGCTCTCCTGAGTCACAGGAGATTCCCTCTTTATTCTAAGCCTGGACTCCGTGACCTCGGTGCCTTGACCTTCACCATTACACCTCCTTGGAGCTCCACTCTGGAGAGAGTTTTCTTGAATTCCTTTAAATGCGTTTTTTAAACTGTGGATCATTGCTCATTTGAGGGTCATGAAATCAATTTAGTAGGTCATGAACACCATGAAAAAAAATTTGAAAATAGAATGCATGACACTCATTAGTATTGTTGCATAAAACTTCTGTTTCATGTGTACATATATAGGCATGTGTGAACTGGGTCAGATGTAAAATGTGTTTCTCACTGTGGGGGATGGTCAACACAGTTTGAAAGTCATTGCGAGAAGTATAGACAAGAGGTGCTGGAGGCTCATGAAGTTGACTTTTGAGGTCCATGGACTGTTGAGGCTTTATTTATTTTTAGAGATGATATAAATGCATTGTTTTGAATTCTTTATAATTAGATGTTTTATTCTCACCCCATCACACTATCCCAAGATTATTCTGATGATCATCTTTGAGCCTTAAACATATCACTGATAAGAGTTATTTTTCCAAATAGAATTCTAAGTGTGGGATAAGAGGTTTTTTAAAATGGAATTATTGGTTCAAATGGAACTGCCTGGCCTGACCTGTCACTTGGGTGAAGTGTTCCAGTGCTGTGTCAAGTGCTGGCAGAGAGCTGTCCCTCTTGTGCAGACAAAGAACTGGTTTTCCTGGGGGATAATGTGGGTTGAGAAAGAAGTGTTTTATGAACAGAATCAGCACAGAGGGAGGGAGGAGGAGGTGTTCAGGTGCAGGCATGGAGGTGGGCCGTGTAGCCTGGGTGGCATTCTGCTGAGGTCAGCTTCCAGCTGGGCCCTCCGAGGGCTGGGATTCAGGGGGTGTTTCTATTCTCCGGTGTCCTCGATAGATGGGGGCTGAAGTGACAGTTGGCCTCATTGTGTTTCCCTTTTGGCCTTCTCTGATTTGGAGTCTAAGGCCGGGGCACTCCAGATGGGACCAAAAAAAGTCAGGTTCAAGAGAAAAATGAAATCTGGGCTAGACCTGTTCCTGCTTGAGTGTATGTGTCCCCGGCAGGGTCTCTTTTAGCTGGGGAGACAGGCCAGGGAAATTTCCATTTCGTGGACATCTTCAAATAAGGCTTTCAAAGGCCGCTGACTCGAGCTGATGTTTATTTAGTACTTACTATGTGCCTGGCACTGTTCTAAATGTTTTACATGTATTAACTCTTTTAATCCTCGCGACAGCCCGATGAGGTTCCTACTGTTATTATTCCCATTTTATGCTGAGAAAACTGAGGCACAAAGAGTTAAGGAATCTTTTCCAAAGTTACGTAGAGTTAGGACTCAAACACAGATTTGAGTTTAGGATTGTATAAAAGGAATGTCGAGATGGTGCTGGTGACACTGATGACAGTGACAGCTAACATTTGAGGGCTTGCAATGAGCTGGGATTTCACAAACTTCATCCCTTTGAATCTTCATCCTCCACCAAGATTTGCTGTTATTATTATCCCCATTCACAGGTGAGGAAACAGGCTTAGCAAGGATAAAGAGTTTTCCTGAGAACTGCAGAGCCCAGATTGAATTCAGGACTGTCTGAGTCAGATTCCGAGTTCCCAGTCACTAGGGTGAAGGGCTTGGGGTGGGAGAGAGCATTGGTGCAGGGGCGGGGGGCGGGGAGGGCCTCTGGCAGAGTGAGGGGGAACAGCAGTCAGGCAGGCTTTGGGGTGCTTGGTGGTGGTCTGGCTCATCCCTCAGAGCTGGGAAAGTGTGCTTGCTACAGCAGTGGGTGAAACTGGCAAGACTTGACAGGACGAGGAAATTCCCTAGTGGGAGAAAATGTTTTCAATAAATTGTTTTTGTCCAATGAGGGAGTTTGCACATCTGTAGATTTTTAGCTATGGCCCTGAATAAGGAATTCAGAAAGCGGCTTCTGCTCTGAGGTCTTTTGGTAGTCATGTGACTGCAGTCAGCTGATGTCTTTGTGCGAGAGTTTCTGGGCTGGGAGGACCGGCTGAAAAGCATGAAGTCCTTGCATCATTTGGAAGGAAGGGTTCACATACAGCAGACATGTCCATGAAATGATAGAACTTCCTCGAAGAGCTGTTCTAATTTATTGAGGCACCGAGCTTAGTGCTTCACACATGATCACATTTAAAGTCTGCAGCACCCTAGGAGATAAGTCTCATTTTCCCTCCATGAGGAAACGGAGGCTCAGCGATATTAAGTAACTTGCCCCAGGACTTGACGCTAAGAAGTATTTGAAGAGGGCGACAAACCCAGTCCATCTGATTATGAAGCTTGTGGTTCAAGGATTCTGCCAGGACCCTTGATCAGCCTTTGGCCAGGGCATAGTGACATATCAAGGTGTGGTTTGTGTGAGTGAAAAATGTTGCCTGACAGTGTCAGCGAACAAAGGATGCTGCAGCCATCGAGCCGTCAGCCACATAACTCAGGATGGAGGAAAATGGGCTGCCCGCTGCCAAGCCCTCAGCCACTGCAGCCGCCCCCAGCGGTGTACCCTGAGGGGACTCGGGATGGGAAAGCACAGGACGCTGGCCCTAGACAGCTAAGGTGCATATCAAAGGAGTGATTTCAGTGAGCCCAGACTCTTGCATCTTCCCATACATAGAAAAGCATTAAATTCATTAACTCGAGGTATCTGCTTTTCTTTAACTAACAGTAGTCTTTTGATGTTCCACTACCTGGTTTTTGTTGCAAAGACCCCTATATATCCTGGCTCCTCCCTGACCTCTTTTTTTTTTTTTTTTTTTTTTTTGCATTTATAAAGAAAAAGTTTTATTTTCATCACAAGAAGCACACAGACCATACACACCAACAGATGTAAAAAAAAAAAGTATTATGCATCTTCTGCAAATTCACAGTACAAAAGATACTGCCTTTTAAATATGTAATACAAAAAAACCAAGAAGAAAAACAATATAATAAAAAAATCATTGATATCATATAACACAACATACTGGAACCCACTGGCAGCTTCTGAAAACCAAAGGGCAGCCCATCCTGTGGAGCTCCTGATTGGGTGGAGGGCGGCAGTCTGCACCTGCATTTTGTTGCGAAGAGCTCAGGATCCCTTATCTCTTTGGAGCCTTCTTCCCTCAGAGCCATCTGAGAGGCTGTCCTCCGGGCTTAAGTACTCAGTTTTGTCTGCCAAATAAAACATAATTCTCAACTTTTAAGTTGTGCATTTTTTTTCACTTGACATTTACATTCCTGTGTATTTTCCAAAATCCACATAGAGGAGAGTAATATAAAAGGAATAATAGCACAGTGTGGTCCAGCTGGCATATTCAGCCATCCCCTCATGTGCACGGGGTAATACAGAGCAATAAGGCATGTTTCTCCCCTCCAGCAGCCCCCAGTCTCATAGGAAAGTCCATAAATCAAGCATTTATAACACAGTGTGATATGCACTATAATGGTGATAGAGGTGGGGTTTCCGGGATCAGCTCGAGTCCCAGGGTCCTGGGAGGCTGCACGGAGGAGCTCAAGTTCTAAGTTGAGTTTTGAGGCAGCGGAAGCGGTGAGAGAGTGAAGAAAGTGTCAGCGAGGGTGGAGGAGAAGCAGGAGAAAGAAGGGACACTTGTTAAGAGGCAGTAGTTGAAGGCCTCGGAACGTTAAGCTTGGAGAAGAGAAGATTTGGAGAGGCAGAGAGAAGGCAGGAGAACGTTGAAAGTAGAGAGAAAGCTCTCCAGGATTCCTCAACCTGGTGAGGTTGAAAGTGCTAAGTGCTGACGAGAGCACAGTGAAGTAAGGTGTCCCCGGGGGAAGATAGCTTCCCAGGAGATGAGAGCGGAGAGCACAGGGGGAAATGAGAAAAGAAGGGAAAATGAGTGGGAAATAAAATAAGTTTAAGGCCAGTTGAGGAATTCTTGCCTGATGGTCTCTATTTGCTTTGCGAAGTAGGAAAAAAGAGGATTAGATCTGGATTCAGATCCTGCGACCCCAGGCAAATTTCTTATCCTTAGCTTCCTAGTTTTTAAAAAGGGGTAAATGATAGGGTAAATGTAGTACCTTCTACAAAGATTTCTGAGGATCAGATATAATGTCTGTGTGGGGCAGAGCAGCACCTTGCCTGGCACATCAAACAATAAAAGTAGTATGAATAATTGTCGGCTGTTAAGGGCGTTCTCATTTGGGTACTTGATGAATAGGGGTACCATAAAGAGCAGTAGAAAATTCAAGAAGAGGAGAAGACTTGGGGGTGAAGATAGTGAATTCTGCTTTGGCTATGTTGAGTTTGTGATACCTGTGGTATATCCAGGTGTAGGTGTCCAAAAGGCAAATTGGGAATAATGAGAAGTCAGGCATGGCGGTAAATATTTGGAATTTATTAATACAGGGCTGTATTTTTCAAAATACCTAAAGCATATTACTGGTGGTACTCAAAGATTTTAATTGTGTGTGACATTAAACATCATGGAAATATGTCTGTGTGTGTGTGTGTGTATGTATATATATATATATATTTTTTTTTTACCTCTTCAATTATCTTTTAATTCTTCTGATTGTTAAGGAGGATTTCTCAGTGTGGTGCTACCATGTCTCAGACATCTTTCGAATTCATGCTAATTTCTCTTTAAAAAAAAAAAAAAGAATGAGGCAACCTCAGGCTCAGAGCTATGTGGCTGCTGGGATTTAATAATTATAATTTTCATTGTTTTTCATGCTTGTCTTCTATTTAGAGCAAATGTTACTGGCTTTCCAATTCTGGTGGTTGTTTCAGATAGGATGCTTTGGTTGTTAATAGTAGAACACTTAAGCTGTCTGGAGGTAGGTGATTCGAGGGTTTGTTTAATCAGAGGCTTAACAGGGTCATGAAAGACTGGGGATTCTCCCAGTTATTTGCTCTGCCATCCTCCAGGTATCACCAGTATCTCCCCTCTTGGTGCCAAGAAGACTGTGGTAAGTACCAAGAGTCATATTCTCACAGGACAGCATACAAATCAGGAAGGAAGGGGACCCAGGATAAAGGATTTTTCTTCAAGTACCTCATGTCATGGCTTGGAACTGTGGCAGCTGTCTTTTGACCATGAGGGACAGGGCTGACATGCTGTGAAAGGCAGCGTGGAAAGATGGAGAGGAATTGTGTCCTTCACGATGTCGTTGAGCCACTGAATTAACTAACCTTGATGTAGCCCTATCTCTGGAAATTTGTTCTTGGTAGACAATAAATTCTCTTACTGCTTAAACCATTTCAGATGGGTTTTCTGTTACTTGCAGCTGAATGCATTGTATCTCATACAATTTCAGAGTATTGCCCTAACCTAGTAGGAATTGTTCCTCCCTGTTTTCCTCGGTTGGTTGTATTTTCTCTTGAGATTGGGTCATATTTTCCTGGTTTTTCATATGTTTTTCATATGTAATTTCCGATCGTATCCTGGACATTGTATTAGGTTGTGGAGATTCTGGATTCAGTTGTATTTCTCCGAGGAATGTTGAAGTTTTCATCTGAGTAAGCTATTGACTTGGTTGGACGGTAAACTGTCTCTTGGACATTAGTTCAGATGTCAGTTCTGTTTTTTATTTTATCTTTGAGGCTGCCCCATGTGTGCATTGTTCAAGAGTCAGCCAGACACTTGGAAAGAGTTTATACAGGCATACCTTGCTTTATTGTGCTTCTCAGATACTGTTTTTTTCTTTTTCTTTTCTTTTGGCTGCACTGTGCGGCTTGTGGGATCTGAGTTCCCCAGCCAGGGATTGAACCCCGGGCCCTTGGCAGTGAGAGTGCAGAATCCTAACCGCTGGACCGCCAGGGAATTCCCACGGCGTTTTTTACAGATTGAAGATTTGCAGCAACCCTGCGTTGAGCAAGTCTGTTGGCACCATTTTTCCAACAGCATTTGCTCACTTTGTGTCCCTGGGTTACGTTTTGGTAATTCTCATAATATTTCAAATGTTTTCATTTTCATTATGTTTGTTATGGTGACCTGTGATCAGTAATCTTTGATTTTACTACTGTAATTGTGTGGGTATCTTTTAGCAATAAAGTATTTTTCAGTTAAGGTATGTACATTGTTTTTATAGACATAGTGCTATTGCGCACTTAATACACTACAGTATAGTGTAAACATGACTTTAATACGCACTGGGAATCCAAAAAATGTGTGACTCACTTTATTGCATTATTTGCTTTAGTGCGGTGGTCTGGAACCAAACCCGCAGTATCTCCCAGGTCTGCCTGTACTCAGAAGTTGGGGCTCCTTTGTGGGCTCTCTCTATCCTTGGATTCCCTCCTCACTTTCCAGTAGCTGTGGTTGACCTGAAATTGGTCCTCTGGCTCTGCGAGCCAGGAAGACTTAAGGTTTTACATTGGAGTTTTAGCTGCTGCTTGATGCTGACTGCAGCCTGTTCTCAGGGTAAAAGCTGTGAAATGGTATTCTGGTCTTTCAGATTTCAGCTCCCTTACTCCAGAATCGGCCTTCTTTTGTTCACTCTCCAGTGCTTTCGGGTTAAAAAATTTTTTTAAATAAAAAAGTTTTTTTTTGTTTTTTGGTCCAGAGTTAAACTTGTTATCTGCAGGAAGCTTGGGTCCATTTGGAGTTTACTTGACCATATCAGAAACAAAAGCTTTTTTTCTTTCTAACGTATGAGAAAACGGATGCCCAGAGAGGTTAAGCCACTTCCCCAACATCACAGAGCTGGTAAGTAAGTGGTAGAGCCAGGGCCCAGACTCAGGCTGCTGCACCCTATGTCCAAGGCCCCTCCAGGGTATCTGGCTGTGGATTTGTGCCTCGGAGTAGTCTGCCAGTTTGGGCTCAGTTTCATTTTGGAGTGGCAGATGTCTGTCCTGTGAGTAGAGCTGCAGCAGCCACAGAGCTGAGCTCAGCAGTTTCTTGGCAGCCTTGGGACAGTTTTGTCCCCTTTCAGTCAGGATCCCTGGATGGGCTCCTTGAAAAGGTTGGAATCAGTAGGCAATGTTCCAGGCAGAGTTTCGGATAGAAACTTTGCAGCACCAATAAGATACCTAATTATTATTTATTTGGCAATTATTTTACCAAAGTAAGCCAGTAGTAAGTTGTGGTTAGAGGAGAGGAAGTTCAGAGTTCAGTAAGTTTTTTTTTTTTCCTCCTCTCTTTCTGTTTAAAACATAAAAGAGGAAGTGACTGCTCTTATTTTTGTACCAGCCTTGTCACTAATGGATATGGAATAAAATCTTAGCTAGGCTGAGGTCAAGCTTTGAAAGTTTGTCATAAGGATCTCCTTTTCTCCTCCATGGAACTGCTGGCATGGCGTTTACAACTTTTAAACAACCTACAGAGTCACAGAGAAGAATCCTCATAAAATCTTGTGATTTTATGCCCTTTACTTCAGGAACAAAAAAGTCCCCTCCAAAATGGTCATTTCCAGTGCTCTTTCTTAACCATTCTTTCCGCTCAGCAATCTATGTCACCCTCAGGTACTATGTTTCAAGCTTCTTGCTATATTTCTGGAAGTATCTCCACCTTCAAGATGAAAAAAAACAAAAACCAAACAACTTACTGAGCACCTACTGTATGTCAGATACTGGGGATACAGTGGTGAACAAGACAGAGAAAGTCCTTGCTGCTCATGTAACTTACATTTCCTTGTTTATAAACAAGTAAACAAGGAAAAAAGATCATTATAGATTGTAATAAGTGTTGGGAAAGAGAAAAACTTAGAGACGTCTTAAAGCAGAAACCTATTTTTGAGGGGTGCTGTGATCAAATGGGAAGCATAAGGTAGTGCCTTTTTCTCCATTTCCCCACCCTTTAGTCCCTTCAGTGGAGACAGGATAGTTCTTATACCATGAGGTCCCTTAATGCAAGAAACTGTGGATGAATGCGCTTCCTTTTTCTTTTGGTTGCGCCATGCAGCATGTGGAATCTTAGCTCCCCGACCAGGGATCTAACCCCGTGGACCCTGCAGTGGAAGCGCGTAGTCTTAACCACTGGACCACCAGGGAAGTCCCTGAATGCACTTCTTGGGCTGGTCCCTGTGTCTCAGCTGATGCCTCTGGGCTGGTCGGTTACCCCCTTCCATTGTCAGAGGTCTTATCCTTCACACTTGGCACCCCCTTGGGCTAGATGGAACTGAGTGAAGGTTCTGGAAAGGTAGACTTAAGCCCAGAATATGAAAGGCTCTGGATGTCATGCTAAAGAATCTGTTTTTTCAACTTTGTCTTCACTCCTCACCCCCCTCTTCCAGGGTTCAGAACCTCTACCTCGACAGATTGCCCCCAGACTCTGTGAATTCCTCTTGAATTCTATCCTTTCTGCTTATCCTCCACCCTTAAAGCATCTCCTCTTCTTTTTCACACCTAAGTAGATAAGAGCAGCAGTTGTTAACTCTATTGATAGTGAAGTGCCTGCATTAAAAATATTAATTATTGCCCTTGGGAAGGGATTAAGCCTGTAGGTCTTTAGGCTACTGGAATAGCAAAAAGCTAGGTGTGCCCTGGCTTCCTGTTTCTCAGAGTAAAGAGAAAGCATCTGGGCAGACAGAAGCCTCAGTCATGTGGTAATAATTATGGCCATATTTATCCCCATAAGCATATCTCTTCTGTTGATTCTGGAGTCAACTAGACCTTGTGACCCACCACGGACGATGCAGTGAGATCGTCCTGCTGTGTTAAAGGAAAACGTTAAATTCATAAGAAATGCATAAGTATAATCTCATTAAGATGAATTAAATATCATAGATAAGGTATTAAAGACCTTTTTGGCTTTTTTGACATTCCAATCCAGGTCCTCTCTCCCTTCCCCAGAGGTCACCATTGGTGTCTCTTTTTAGAACCTTTTCTCTGTTCATATTTGTATCCATACAGATTATATGGTGGAGTTTATGTGTGTGCGTATACGTCTTGCTAAATGGTGTCATACATCACTCATCATCCTGCAACTTGATTTTTCACTTCACAGTGTTTTGAAGAGCAAAATCTCTGTTGTTATGCTTTTAACTACATACTCCCTAGTATTCCACAGTATGAACTTTCTCCCATTTTTATGGCCACTCCCTGTTGAGGAACATTTAGATTCTATTTTTTTAGGGGTGGTGTCTATTACAAACAGTACTGCAATAAGCATCCTTGTACATGTCTCACACACATGCATGCGTTTCTCTAGTTACTGAGAAGTAGAATGGCATGGTAATGGGGTACACGATTTGGATTTTAATAGATACTGCCAAATGTTCTCCAGAGTGACCGCTGTCATTCCCACCAGCAGTGTGTGTTTCTGTTTTACTACATCTTCCTTAAATTATGATATTGCCAAAAGCTTTAACACTTTTGCCAATCTGAGGGGAGAAAAATGACATTGAATTTTAATAGACATTTTCTTGATTACTAGTGAGGTTTCTTTTTACGTATTTCTTGGACAGTTACATTTCGTCTTCTATAAATGCCCCCCCCCTTTTTTTTACATTTTCTTGTTGATTTGTAGGAATTTTTACTTTAATCTACTAAACACCAGTCCTTCACTAGTGTTGATTGAAGGAAAACGCACAACTTAAGAGTTGTGAGTTTAAGTTTTATTCAGGGACTTTACTGAGGACTGCAGCCTGGGAGACAGCCTCTTGGCAGCTCTGAGGGACCAGCTCTGCAGAGGGAGGGGGAGAAGCCAGTGTATATATGATTTTTGGCTAGGGAGTAGTTGCTGTCAAGCACACATCTCAGTAAAAGATTACTGTAGTCACAAGGAACAGGTATCTCAAGTTAATGATTTTAGTGCTTTTCTATGTATGGGCAGATGCAAGATACTGGGGTCATTAAAATTCTTCCTGAGGTACACACCTGGCTATCTAAGGTGCTGTTTTTCCAGGGCTGAGTGCCTCGTCCTGTCTCTCATCCTGAATTCCTCTCTGGGTGCACTGTTAGCGACTGCAGTGGCTGACGGCTCCATACTTGTAGAACTGGTTGGTGAGCCACATTCTTGGTTTTACACTAGTTATTTGTGTTTGTGTTTGTTCAGGTCTATTCTCATCAAATCCTGACTCCTGTGTCACTCTAATGTCCAGATGAAAGACTCCCTTATCTTGATTTGGCTCTTGAAGTCTAAGAGGGTGTTTCCAAGCAATCTATCATTCCCACCTTAAAGGTGAGAAAACTGAGGCTCAGAGAGCTTACTGATTAACTCAGGGTCATAACTTGTGCAGACAAGGAAGGAAACTTTGAAAGCTTGAGCAGACTTACAAATAGACCAAACTGAGAATTCCCTGGTGGTCCAGTGGTTAGGACTCAGAGCTTTCACTGCCATGGCCTGGGCTCGATCCCTGGCTGGTCCGGGAGCTAAGATCCTGGAGGCCACGGGGTGTGGCCAAAAAAAAAAAAAAAAAAATAGACCAAACTGCTGTGCGCCACAGGGAGATTATTATCTCTAACCTTTCACTATTACCCAGACACTTCCACTTAGTATCTTGAGAGAAAAGTCTGTTTAATTATTCATCTCTTTTCCAAGTAATTGGTGACAAGTCCTCCAGCTGGGAGATGGAATAAGCTTGGTTGCTAAAAATGTCCACCACACATAAGACAGGGAATCCAGCTCCAAAAAAGAGTAAATGGAGATCCTGTCCTTGAGGGTCTTTTTTTGTGAGGGTCTCCTTGTATACTGGCAGCAGCCTTTTGCTGAAATGCCCTGTGAACAGAGAAGGCTGGGGAAACCGATGTTGCCATGGTCCACATCCATTTATCACGTTCAGAAATGACTTTTGTACCTTTTGTTTCTTCAGGTTCTTTAAAAAGAATTGAAAATCCTTTATAGGTAGAGGCAAGGTCAGGGAATTTCTACAGGATTTCCAGGGAGCAGTGGGGTGTCCCATATCAAAGAACGGGAAATAAAAATTGAACTCAGACTTATACAACTGGTATAAGTTGTATAAGTTATACCAACTTATATAAGCAAGGGTACTGGACATACTGGATGCCAAACGTTGATTTGAAATGCTTGAATATCTGTACTTTGGGACATGTACCAGCATTAATAAGGGTTTCTATTTACTGAGCATTTATTTGGACCTGGCACAGTAATAAGCCATACATATGAATTATCTCAATATAGTAATCTACGACTTAAATAGTTTATTGTCCCATTTTATGGAAAATCTGAGGCTCAGTTACTTAACTTTCTCAAGGTCACATACAAATGACAGAGCCATGATTCCAATTCCAAAATGTATGCTTTTAATTACTACACTAATATTATGATGTCAATTAATATAACCATTTCCTCTCCATTTTCTCTTTAGTTCTGGAACTGGTAAGTGCTTTTCCAGTAAGATTTTCATAAGGTGGTGACATGAGTGGCATAGAGGGACAGTCCCCTAAGTCCCTGCTTAGGAGGGGAGTACATTCATCTCACATGAATAATCACTGGGTTTGTTTTTAGCTGTTTACAGGTCTTGGACTAAACATCTGAATACAGCTGGTCTACCAAGGTCTTTCTAAATTTGGTTTGAGCTGTTCTGAATGAATCTCAGAAGATGGGAAAGTGGAAGGGAATTCATATTTATTGAGCTTCATTCTGAAGTAGGTATTCTCATTTCAAAAATGGAGAAGTAAAAATGAGATGACTTGCCCAGGGTCATTATGGTGGGTTATATTATTGAGTCAATTATTTGCTTTCTCCACATAAGAGGATTATATATCCCCATCCATTGCTATGTGAGGTATAGTATCTACTTACAGGAGGGATGAGCTTTCCTGTTCCTGTTGATGTGGAGCTTGGCCATGTGACACACATTGGCCAGTGGAATTGAGCAAACTTCACATACTGTGCAGATTCTAAGCAGAAGCTTTAAGAGCCATTGCATGGTTTGGCCATTACTCTTTTCTCCTCTGCCCCAGGACCAAGCAAGGGCTGTTTCCTCGGCTTATATTCTGCCATATGAAAGCAGAAGCTTTAAGAGCCATTGCATGGTTTGGCCATTACTCTTTTCCCCTCTGCCCCAGGACCAAGCAAGGGGCTGTTTCCTTGGCTTGTATCCTGCCATATGAAAGACACATGGAGCAAAGCCACAGAGCCACAGACAATTGCAGTGACATGTAACATGAGCAAGAACTAAACTTTGCATGTCTTAAGCCATGGAATTTTGGGGTTGCTTGTTATTGTAGCCTTACCTAGCCAAGGCTGACTAATACAGTTTTATAGCTACTAACTTGGGTAAGCTGGACTTTGAACCAGGTTGAATTCCATATTCTACCCATGTTCTTTTCCTTATTTCAGTCTCCCTTAATATTCTGCTCTTCATAATATTTGCTCTGTGTGCACTCTGTCTTTTAAAAAATATTTTTTAATGGTCTGCTTTTTCATTTCAACACATTTATTTTAAAGGAAACTTTATCACTATATAAATGGAAAAACAATAACATCATAAAGAACTAGTAACTATAAAATGAATATAATTAAAAAATATGAAATTCTAGCCAGGTACTATTGGCTGAGAAGGATCTGAATTTGAAACGCCCCCCAGCTTTGTTCCAAAAGGGAATTTAGCAAATATAGAGTGGTGTTCAAAACATATAAGCACCAAACTGAGACTTTCTCCTTTGGTAGAATGACGAGGATTGAAAAAAAATTGAAAAGGGAACAACCACTACTTATTATAGTTTGCCGTGATTGAATGCCACGGCTATATTCCACCTAAAATTCTTTCACGTACCGCCAGTGAGTGATATGGGCCTCACATGGGGACTTTCCCTCCCTTTTGTTCATATGTAATAATTGTAAACTTACACAACACAAAAGTGCCATGTCTATGCGACAGGTTCTCTCTAATGTGCTTTATATATTTACTCCATTATCAAGTGAGGAAACAGAGGTGGGAGAGGTTAAGCTACTTTTCCCAGCTGGTAAGAGGCGGGGTTGGGATTTAAAGCCAGGTGTGTCTGATTCTCACTGCGGAGTTTCAGTGAATGAAGCCACTGGGTGTTGCTGTTTCCTGGTGTCAAGAGCAGCTGCTGCTTCAGGGCATCAGCCTGGGGCTGTGGCAGAGCCTCCCTGCAGCAGTGCTGCTGTCAGGACCCTGGCAGGGCTGCCAGGCACAGCCACAGAGCAGCCTCTCATGGGCTGTTTCTGACTGTTCCTACGGTGCTCCTCTCTGTCCGGGCATCACCCTAGGTGTATGAGTTAGCTACTTCTTTATTACATACAGACTGCCCCCAAACTGCACAAAAGTGGGCAGTTCTCTTGAGGTTGGCTGGGCTCGCTCGTGTGTCTGTGGTCAGCTGGCAGGTTACCTGGGGCCTGGAAGGTCTAGGACGGCTTCACACATGTGTCCAGCACTGGGATGTGTGTTTGTTGGCGCGGAAGAGAGAGAATGGATCCTGTGTGTCTCCCCATCCAGCAGGCTACTCAGGCTTGTTCCTGGGCAGTTGGGCAAGGTTCCACGGTTCTAAGGACGCAAGCATGCAAGGACTCCTGAGAAATGCTTCAGAGTTGGCACACTGTCACTTCTGCTGCTTCCACTGGCCCCAAACCAGTCACAGGCCATCCCAGATTCGAGAAGTGGGGAGTGGAGGAGAGGGGCCGCAAAGCCACGTTGCAAAGGGCGTGGACACGGGGGGGAATGAAGACCGGGCCATCTTTGCACCCTACCGCACTTGTTCCTTCTCAGGGCTCTGGAGCAGGGTCGCCTCTCTCTCCACATGCCCGGCCCCCTGATGGGTGGAACGGACGTGTACTGCAGCCACCGTGCCTGCTTCTGTTCCTTGAGTTCGCACGCTTCTTCCCAGCGCAGTGCCTCTCTGAATCTTCTTAGGATCGTGGCTGCTTCTCATCATCTCCATGTCAGCTCAGTCATTGCCTCTCTGAGAAGTCTTCTCCAACTACCCTACCTAAAAGTATCCCTTTCAATATTTTTGTTACTTCACCCTCCTATTTTCCTTTCATGGCATCTATCACCATGTAGAATCGTTTGTGTATCTCCCTCTTCTAGAAAGTAAGCTTTGGGAAAACAGGGCCCTTGCCTGTCTTATTCTCTGCTAATTTTCTGGCTCCTAGAACAAAAGCTGGCACAGAGTGGGTACCCAACACAGACTGGTCCAAGGGATGCTATATCAGTGCCTGAATGGCTTCCGCACGGCTCTGCTTGTGTCTGAAGGCCCTGGTCCAGCAACCACCTTGATGCAAGAGTCCTTTGCCGGCCAACTTAGCAAGAAGAACTGGCAGGGTTCCCGTGACAGTGCCTTCCAGGTGGCTGCTTCTCCCCAAGTCCATGTGGCTTCTCTGTGTCTCAGGCAGGGCTTTTTGGGTCACAAGTGATGGAAATTCACTCAAGCAAACTGAGGCCAAGAGGTAGAATAGTTAATGGTTAAATGCAAGGCCTCTGCGGCTGTACTGTTTGGATTCTGGTTCTGGTTCTGCCACTTCCTAGCTGGGTGCTCTCTGGGGAGTTACTTAAACTCTCTGCACCTCAGGTTCCTCACCTATAAAGAAGGGGGGGGTTAAAAGGAGGGGTACTATTAGCTGTCTTATAGAGTTTTCAGGAAAATTAAATGAGTTCATATATATAGAGCACTTACTGTTGAGCAGATGGTAAGCATCTCTGAACGTGAGCCTCTGCCTATGTTGTTACTATTAGTATTGGAGGTTCTCTTCTGTGATCGAAGGGCAGGAAGTCAGCCTAGCTTCATGAGTGACTGCATAGAAGAATTGGAAAACCAGCCATCAAGAGCATAGGCAGCTGTGCCCTTTCAGCCTCTCTTTGTCTCCGGGCCCTGGGTTCTTCCTACGCGTCTGCCTTGTTCTCCCTTCTCTGGCTTTCTTGGCTTATGTTTACGCTGGATCAACTGTGCTCTTTCTGGCCGTATTCACAGTGTTTCCCAACTGGGACAGATAGCATCTCTTAGGTCTAATTCTAAGTTTCTCGGGATAATCTGACGGCCCCCGCTGGGTCGGTTGCCTATACTCTGGCCATTTAGCTGCACGTGTGTGCGTGCGTGTAGGAGGGTATGGATGTGGAAGAGACTATAGCTGGGCTCCCGCCTCTATAGGTTTTAGAGAAGTCAGGGATGGGAAGAAACCCAAAAGATGTCAGCTAGAGGCAGCTACTATCAGTATATCTACTTCAAGGCTGCTTTTCTGCCTACTGTTGAGGCTCTCAAACATATATTCCCACTCAGTCTCATAAAAATCATTATTTTTAAAGTATTCTCCAGCACTCTTAACCTCTAATTACACTAGACTCTTGCCTTCTGCTTCTGTAAATCACTTGCTCATTTCCTGATCTTATATTTGGCTGTCATGAATACGGAAATGTCACAGAATCTCTGAATTTCAAGATTGGATGGGAAAACTGCTCTTCTGCGCCTGTAACAAATACATACCTACACCCACATATTCATATACTTAACTAAAATAGTATTAGGCTAAACATTCATTTCCACAAGTTTCTGATTTTACCAAAAATGTCAATCTTTCCATGTCAACATATAGGCATTAAAAGGAATGGGCGGCATATGTGTGAATTTCATCGTATGTGTGAATTTCATCGTATGTGTGAGCTAAGAGTTCTTGAACCTGTCCTCAAATTTCCAGCTTGTCCGTGTACTTTATAAATAATGGATTCTGAAATCCTGTGTAACACTTCAGCAAGAGTCTGCCTATCCCTGAATAGAGATGAACCATGACATCTCATGTTATAGACTGGGGTTCACAAATTCAGGTTCCTACAGGAGCACAGGCAGATAACTTAATCGCATGAAACATCCTAGATTTAAGAAATACCTGTATATTAAACCATAAGAATTTTCTTCACTTCTACAAAGAAGTATGTGATTTTTGGAAACATACCCTTTTTTTTAAAAAAAAAATACAGCCTTTATTATGTGGGTGCAGAAGAATATATTTTTTAAATTGTACCCTAGGGAAAATAACCATCCAAGTGTGATGAGAGTTGGCAACTGGCAAGTCTTGGTAATGGGGAGACCACAGGGAGGGGTAGGGACAATGGCAAAATAAAGGGAGTGTGCCCCATCTCAAAGGAGTGGCCACTTAGCTCAAGCCAGTTGTTGCCAGTATGGCAGCACAGGCCTAGCATTGCCAGATTCTTTTTTTTTTTTTTTCAACAGAGACAGGAAATCAGAATATTTATGGGAAGACTTCTAATTTAGGAGTACTGGTAATTTATTTACTTTTTAAAAACTAAAAAACAATTTTTGTAGGCCAAACAATATGTGGGCCACCGATTTGCAATCACTGATGTAGGTAATATACTTCAATTTGTTAACTGATTTTTGGCAGCCCTCATACTGCTGACTCACTAGCTTTTTGTCTGATGAAATCCTTAAGTGATTCAAATGTGCTTAATCTAAAACCCTCTTAATCCAACTCGCATTCCTGGACTCGGAAATTGGGTGTCTGGACCTTCTGATTGCTTGTGCTAAATCCATTCTGTCACATGTGTTTAAGATGCTACTTCTGTCTTCCGACTCATTTGATCCTTTCTTCAAGTCGTATCGCGAAAGTAGTGAAAGAGACAGGACCGAGGCCCGGCAGCCGGGGTCCCCCGTTAGCAGAGTTCACCGGTGACCCTGCATATGTTTTGCTTTGCTGGGGCCCAGGGCAGGCTACCCTGAAATGTGCCCCAATAGCATACTGGTTATTTTGAATTAAAGTTACTTAAGAAACGACCAACACAAGAAGGACACTCTGACCCTTCTCTCTGTCTCCCTGAAAGCAGGAAATAAATCTCTCCTGTGAAAGGTACCCTCCCTGCATCTGGAGGTAGAAGACACTCAGTTATCTCACCAGAGATGGGAAATTAGGCTTGAGAGCCTGTATAAACAAACCTATGACTTCTTTAATTTGCTGCCCCAAGCCCAAACTCTTCACTAATTGAGAATCCAAAACCTAAGTTTCTTTGTCCTGTCAATTTCTTACAAATGTATTATTTCTTTGCCTAAAAGGTGTAAAAGCTGCCTGCTTTGGCCACTTCTTAGGTCCCATTTCTATGAGACCTTTGTGTGCGTGAATAGCTGGAATTTCCTTTTTTCTGAGATGTAAGTCTAAGGGAAGGGGGATGGAAAAAAGGCTATCCCTTGCAATTCCTGTCTTGGTTAGGATCCTTGGTTGTGAGTAACATAAACTGACTCTGATTAATTTAAGCAGAAATGAATTTATTAGCAGGATATGAGAGAAATCGGAGATGTGAAGGACAAGATGAAGATGTAGGCTTTGGAAAGTCCTGGAACCAGAGACGTTCTGGGGATCTAGAAAGCAGGGCTTAATGGTTCATTCCTTCAAGACACCTTAGGCAGGATGAATAACTTTGTTCTAGATGCAAAATCCAGGGAGTGAGCTTCTGGTTGGCCTACCTGAAGTCACATGACCATCCCAGAATTGCTGACCCCCACCAAGACCCCAGGTAATACTCCTCAAGGAAAACCAAGGAGGAAAACCAAGGGGAGTGGATCTTAGGTGGGTGAACCCAGTGGATGCTCCCTGAAGTCTTCTTTCTTCAACGTAAAACCACTGTCAACTCTGAGCTCATCACCAGTGGTGTGCCACATGGTCAAAGCTTCTTTCTGAATATTTGGCCCGCTCATTCGTCCCGTTCAACTCAAGTCAAGAACATTTGCTGTTCTGGGTGGGGCCCTAGTTCTCTTTTATTTCACCTCAGTCTTCAAGCTAAGAATGGGTATAAGTGATAAAGGAAGATGCCTACCTAGCCCATCGGATGGTCCAAGTGTTATTCTAAGTGCCTTAGTGATATCAGCTCATTTAAGACTGACAGTACTATGAGGTACAGTCAATTCTTGTTACTTGAGGTTGGTATGTCCTATAAAGTTGCTGCAAACGCCGAATTAGTGAATACTGAACTGTTGTTCCTAGGGGAAATATGGGGTCAGGTTCCTGTGAGCCTCTGGCCATAACATTTTTGTCAACCAGTCGATAACGTAACATTGTTTTATGTGTGTTTCTGTTTAAAGTCACTTTACTGTTGACTTTTTAACATTGAACTTGTTGGCCAACAGCACCACAACTGAATGAAACTTATCTAACACATGTATTTTCTTCGAAAGACACATAACAGCCTTCTTGCCCTGAGGAACACACCCTTTGGGCCATTTTTAACAGCTAAGTTTCCAACAAAAAGCATAAAAATGCGAAACAACGTGGTACTGATTTCCCGCAAAAAGAATACTTGTTTATAGCGTGAAAACTGAAACAAGGAGGTAGAGCATAGCCTTGTTCAACCTCAGCTGGGAATGTGTGCGTCGGGTGACTCAAATCTTTCATCACTCTGCATGTGTCTGAGAACGATCATGAAAATACTGTGAGTGTTGATTTTGGGGTTATAAGTAAATTTTAACAAGTAGGCAAATTTGCGAATATGGAATCTGTGAGTAATGAGTATAGACTTTAATACTGTTTTTCCTGTTTTACAAATGGAATGGAGGTGGAGAGAGGTTAATTAGCTTTCCTCAGGTAATGCAGCCAGGGAGTGTAGAGCAGGGTCTGACTTACTCTGCTTGCAGAGCATGTGTTAAAAGACAGTGGAGTGGAGTGGTGAGTGCAGTGTGGCCCCTGCGGAGAGATGGTTTTCATGTTTTGTGGGTACCTAGGAAGCAGAGAATACTGAGGGCCATGGTCTGAAGAAGGAGGGGAGGTAGGAGTGGGAAAGTGGTTTTGTCAGGTAAGCCTGGGCTGTTTTCATAGCCTGTGTTGAGGTGCAGCGATACTCAACCCTGAGGTTTTCTGTGTAATTTCACCTTGAGGTGAATCTACAAACCGACGTCAGAGTAGTCTGAGAAAAGCACTTGTTTGTGGTTTTCTGGATAGCTAAGAGAGAACAACCTATGGTTCACAGCATAGACTCTGGAGCCACAGCTTCCTAGGTTTGAATCCTGGCTCTGCCATTAATTAACTGTATGACCTTGGGCAAGTTACTTGACCTCTCTGTGCCTCAGTCTTCTCATCTGTAAAATGGGGATAAGAGTGATAACTATCTCATAGAGTCGTTGAGAAGATGAAATGAGGATACATGTATATATATAAAATTTAGAACAATGCTTGGCACAGAACACATGCTGTGAAAGTGTTTACTACTATTTTTATTTGTCCCTAGCTCTGAGAGTCACACTATTAAACATTGTTGTGTGTATCCCCACCCAATTCAGAAATCACCGTGGAAGCTAGGTCAGCTAGCAGGCTCCTGCGGCTTTTCCACTCTGCTAGAGGGGCTGCCTGACTCACCTCCTGTGCTCGCTCAGGCAGATGACGGCTAAATAGAAGGGCTCTTTCCTCTTAGCCTTAGCTTAACTATAGGGGCTCCCTGGCAGGGGGTGTGGGGAGTATGCTTACCAACCCTCCCATCCCCCCCAAGCCCCCACGGCCCCTGAAAGAAGCCTGAATGTTGTTTCCTGCCTCCTCTTTCTTACACTCACTTTTGTCCCTGTGATTCTGCGCACCTAATCTTTCATCTCTGGATGGGTCCTGTTACTTTTTTGTGTGTTTTCTCTGCCCTGGTTTGAGTTCCAAAAGGTCTGCTTGGGTCTCTGCAGGTGTCCGGCAGCTTCTTCGGGCCTTCCTGAATTATGTAACTGAAGTTTTGTGTTTTCTGTTCCTTGCTGGGCGTTCTTGGTGTGCTCTAATTTGACTCTCAGGGTACTAGAATTTTCTTTGGGATCCCTAGTGTTTTCTTGTAAACATTTTTTTCTGCCGTGTTTTCTTCTTAAAGATAATGCCTTCTCACTGCCGAAGCAATATATCTTCGTTACGGAGCATTACAAAATACACAGAAAGCAAATAATCTCACCCTTCCCCCAAATGTCAATACCTTGGTATATATCCCTCTCTGTCTCTGTCTCTGTCTCTCTCACACAAACGGGGTCATGATGACACTCGAGACTGCCCGTTTGTCAAGTCAGATTTCATCATTGTTTTTTTCATGTGACTCCGTAGTCTCTATTGCATGGCTTGACCATACTTTATGTAAAAGGTGCCCCAAGGATGGTCATGGAGGTGTTTCCATTTCTCACTATTATAAGCACATCCTGCACCTGCATCCCTAATTAGATCCTCAGAGCAGATTTCTAGGAAGTCTTTAGTAGTGATGCTAATAGGAGTGTTTGCTTCCTCTTGAATTCCCCTGATGCTCATGGGGGCCCAGATCCATGGGTCTCTGTGTCCATCTTCCAAAGGTGAATATCAAAAAATGGACAGGACAGTTTTTGGGGCTCTATGTTAACTTCTTTTCTTCTGGCTCTTTCCCCAATTTTTGTTCTTTCTTCCTCTCCTTTTAGCTGACTTAGATATAGCTTTCTATTTTGTTCCCTGAGATAGGTGGAAGTTTTATTGTTGTAAAAAATGTTTAAAAAATTTAAACTCATGGTAAAAAACATAAAACTTAACCATCTGAACCATGTTTAAATGTGCAGTACACTTGTGTTAAGCATATTCATGTTACTGTGCAGCAGAGCTCCAGAGCTTTTTCATCTTGCAAATCTGAAACTCTGTCCCCATTGTAAACAACTCCCTATTAACTCCTCCAGCCAGTCCCTGGTAACCACCATCCTACTTTCTGTTTCTATGATTTTGACTACTCTAGATGTGGCATATAATGGCATCATACAGTAGTTGTCTTTTTGTGGCTGGCTTATTTCTCTTAGCATGATGTCCTCAAGGTTCATCCATGTCGTAGCAGGTGTCAATTTCCTTCCTTTTAAAGGCTAAATAATATTCCGTGTTACGTATACACTACATTTTGCTCATCCATTCATCTGTCGATGGACACTTGGGTTGCTTCCACCTTTTGGCTACTGTGAATTATGCTGCTGTGAACAAGGGTGTATGAGTATCTCTTTGAGACCCTGATTTCAGTTCTTTTGGATATTATACCCAGACATGGCATGGTTGGAGTGGAAGAGTCTCTGGCAGACTACAGGCCAGGGGGGGGCCTGGCCTGTAGTTCCTCCACAGCTCCAGCTGGCACAGCCACTTGCTCACGTGGCATTTATTGGGCACCAGCCATGTTCTAGTCGCCAGTCTAGGCTGTGGAGCTAGAAGGGCTAAGACCGATCCCTGCCCTCATTGAGCTGATAGTCCAGCAAGAAGACAGATGATATCCAAGTAAACAAATTGAAAAAACAATGAGTTCAGTGTGTGGTGAATGTCATGAAGAGATTGAACCAGGAGAAGGCAACAGAGTGGTGTGGTGAGTGTCTTCTTTAGGTAGGGAAGACCATCCTGACCAAGTGACCTGTGACCTGAGAACCACAAGATAAGAAGGAGCCAGCCATGCAGAATGGGGGAAAATATTGTTCTGGACCCTTGGGATGAGCAGTGTCACGGCCACGAGGAGGAAACCAGCTCAGCGTGATCTTGTAGCTGGGTTCAAGTGGGCGTGGGTGGAGAAGCAGGTGGGGAGGTGGGCAGGGGCCGTATCATGTGGGGCCTCTTACGCCGGGATAAGCTTCTGTGCTGAGTGCAGTGGGAGGCCACTGGAGGGTGTTACGTAGGGGATGGAAAGGATTGGATTTGTATTTAAAACATCTCCTGTTGGCTGTTGAATGGAGAATAGATTCTTGGTGGCTGGGGTGGAAGTAGAAATGAGTTAGGAGTCCACTGCAGATATCCAGGTGAGAGATGATGAGAGAGACATGATATGTTTGGAGAGACACTGGCAGATTTGGGAGTTGAAAGGACTTTCTGGATCAGATGTAGGTGGGGGAGGGAAATGAACACAATACTGGACGCCTAGAACTCTTAACCTATGACATCTTCTTTGAACTTCACATCAACCTCCTAACATTTTGTAGATCACTGCTGTCCAACAGGAATATAACATGAGCCACACAATGTAATGTAAAATTTTCTAAGTAACCCTAAGTAACCACATTAAAAAGTCAAAAGAAACAAGTGAAGTTAATTTTGATTAATGTTTTTTTTTTGTTGTTTTTTTTTTTGCGGTACGCGGACCTCTCACTGTTGTGGCCTCTCCCATTGTGGAGCACAGGCTCCGGACGTGCAGGCTCAGCGGCCATGGCTCACGCGCCCTGCTGCTCTGCTGCACGTGGGATCTTCCCGGACCGGGGCATGAACCCGTGTCCCCTGCATCGGCAGGCAGACTCTCAACCACTGTGCCACCAGGGAAGCCCGATTAATGTTTTCTTTAACTCATTATATCCCAAATATTATCATATCAACATGTAATCAATATAAAATGATTAATGTAATATTTAACTTTTTTTAAAGACTACGTCTTCAAATGTTGGTATGTATTTTACACTTACAGCATGTCTCAAGTCAAACTAACCACATTTCAGGTATTCAATAGCCACATGCTGCTCGTGGCTACTGTATATGCAGCATTTGTAGGTGAGGAAACAGAGGCTCAGAGAGTATAGGTTACTTACTCCAAGTTACAGAATTGGGATTTGGACCCTAACTTGACTCTCACACCCGTACTGAGCTTGCGACACTGTGTCCATCACCAGTGGCTAAGGCCTTCTCGATGTAAGCAAACCTCATCAGAAGTTCCGTAGACTTCTGCCATATAGTATACATGTGGATCCAGGAACTTATATTTGTCATATGTTTACATTTTCCTTTACAAAGGAGATCAACCCCAAGTTCCTTCCCTCGGCCCAGGCTCCTCTTTGCAAAGATTACCTCATTAGAAAAATGTGAACATTCTCTTTGCCTTTCTGTTTGAGCACTGCATCCTGAGGACCCTGGGTGCTTGACCATCTCCTTTTCTTTGGGGGCATCCTAGCAGCCCTTTCCTCCATGGAGTCATTTATTCATTCAGCAAATATTGATGATTGAATGGATGTAGTAGGGTAGAGATTAGGTGCAGGGGCTTTGGGATCAGACAAACCTGGATTTGAGAACCAGGTCCAATAGGTGGATGATCTTGGGCAAGTTATTTCATTTCTCTGGACTCCAGTTTCCTCATCAGTAATTTGAAGATAATAATAGTACTTAGTGGACTTCCCTGGTGGTCCAGTGGTTAAGACTTCGTGCTTCCACTGCAGGGGGCACGGGTTTGATCCCTGGTCGGGGAAGTTCCACATGCCAAGCGGTGTGGCCAAAAAAGAAAAAAAAAATAGCACTTAACCTTTCAGGGGTTATTGTGAAGATGATGTGAGATGATACATGTAAAGGATCACTCAAAGGAATCAATAATAATAATGACAGAAATAATAATAACTAAGATAATACTTTTTATTAGTCTTACATAATAATAATGATAATAATAATAATAATAATAAAGTTTGTTCATTAGAGCCAGCTATGTGCCAGCCACTGTCCCAATGATGTTAACCTTCCCTTTCTTTACTCATATTATTTCTTTAGGAATGAAGTGTACTAATCATTATGCTTTTTTATTAACCCAATCAATCCTTTGTTTCTTAGACAGACTGGAGATTTTGAGGCTTTTTAGCACTTTCCTCAGTGTCTTTTTTTGTTTTTTAAATAAATTTATTTCTTTATTTATGGCTGCATTGGGTCTTCGTTGCTGTGCACGGGCTTTTCTCTAGTTGGCGGCGAGCAGGTGCTACTATTCGTTGCGGTACTTGGGCCCCTCATTGCGGTGGCTTCTTTTGTTGCAGAGCAGGGGCTCTAGGTGCACGAGCTTCAGTAGTTGTGGCACACGGGCTCAGTAGTTGTGGCTTGCAGGCTCTAGAGCACAGGCTCAGTAGTCGTGGCACACGGGCTTAGTTGCTCCGCGGCATGTGGGATCTTCCTGGACCAGGGCTCGAACCCGTGTCTCCTGCATTGGCAGGTGGATTCTTAACCAATGCGCCACCAGGGAAGTCCCCTCAGCGTCTTTTTTTAAAAAACACTCTTTACACTCCTGATTGGCCCTCAGCTTTGCCACCCACGCTCCCACCAGTGAGAACCTACGTCTGCGCTGAGTTTGTTTTTAAATGGGGAAATGAAAGCCCTGTGTGCTGGGAAATGTATATATTTCAGACAAGTAGGAAGCTGGTGGGGAAAGTATTTTTTGGATGTCTTTCTAGGACCCTTAAGCTCCTCTGAGCCCCCACCAAATTGACCTTGTGATAAAGTGGCCTGGGTCTTGGAGTATTTCTTTTGGATCCTATTTCAGGCACCAGCAGGTCTGAGGAGCATGATACTAATAACATTAGCACATTAGCTAACCTTCAGTGATTATGTGCCGGCCCTGTGCTTATAATATTACATCTGTTTTCTCTTTTAATCCTCAAACCAACCCTTTGAGATAAATGTTGTTACTGTGTTAAAGATGGGGAAACTGAGGTTTTAAGAGGTTGACAGACTTGCTTGAGGTCACAGAGCTGGGATTTGAACCCAAACCTTACACTAAAAAGTGTCTCTAACCACCTTCTCTGCTGTTTGTTGGCATTTGACTGGCTCTGTCATGGGAGTTCATCTTAACTTGTAGATGGATCACCTCTTCTCTTGAGAGGGGCTTCTCTTGCCTGGTTCCTTTCCTTGCTTCTGTTACTGTAGGAAACCCAGCTCTGGAATATGACAGACTGAGGTTCTGGTTGCAGCCAGTGTGACTTTGGACAAGACATGCAACCTCATCTTACCTCTTAGAGTCATTGTGAGGGTTGGCATATAACATGTTAAGGAGTGAAAAGAGTTCTTGGCCTCAGTAGGTGTTCAATTAAGGGTTATCATTATTATCGCTACCATTTTTTTCCTTTGGTGCCTCATGTTCTATCTTTCCCCTTCTTCTCTGCCTAGAGCACCGCACAAAGACGGTCTCTTTTCTTCGGGTGCGTGCCTCTCCTTCCTTCATTCCTACGTTTCAGCCTGACTCAGTTCTCTACCTGTCATCTTGGACTTTAGGAAAAGAAGCTCCATGTTCAGCCTGGGGTCACTTGGGCCATGGACATTATTCCATTCCATTCCCTTCCCAGAGGTGATTCTGGAACTAATCCCCAAGTCCCAGGCACTGCATAAACTGAGTGGCTGGCAGGCAGCGCCCTTGAATGGTGCTCTAGTTGGGGGTGCCGGCCCCTATGGCTAGCAGCTGTGTGGCTTCAACTCTTTTATCCCCAGCTGGGTTGCAGGCATCTTCCCAGGTCTGGTTTTTCCTTGAGTGTTCCTGGCTCCTACAGCTAACTACAAGAATCTGACTTGCTTTACTCTGCTTTCCCCCTTTTCCTTTAGGGCATCAGGTCCCCCACCCACTTTCCATTTTCCCAGCCTGGTTATAGCAGGGCCTGACTAGAGAACTTTGGGCAAGTCCTTTCTCCTTGATGGACTGCTGCGACCTCAGCGGTAAATTGATCCCCTCTCTTGACTCAGCTTGCCTCCTAGGGCAGATGCTGAATCTGGGTGGCTTTTGAAGTTGCTGAGTGGGTGAGACGCTGTGGCTGAACAGTGGAAAGCACAGCTCGGCTCAGCTAGAGGAAGCTCCGTAAAAGCTGTTTGGGTGGGCCTGGTGGCTTCCTGAGTTGGCAGACAAGCCCTCCCCCCCTGGGAGATGATGGGCCCTCCTGGGCCATAGCAGGGCCCATGTTTTGAGGGTAGAATATTCAAAGCTATCTTCCCTGCTGCCTTTCTGTATTCTCTTTATCCAGGAAGCTGAATGTTGTTAGCAAGCAAAATGCTGCTCAGTAACTGTTTCCCATTTTAAGTGTGTGCTGGGGCCAGGGCAGGGGAAATCCTCAAAACCCGTGCTTTTGACTCAGGCACCACTGGTTTTGCCATAACGGCCAGCTTGCCCCCTCCCCCTCCACCGCCCTAGCCACGTCTGCTTGTTCTCAACCGCAGCCTGTTTGAGTCGTCCCCATCTTTGTGAGGAGTTATTGCTCCCCACCTGCCAAGAAGGAGCTTCTGTGTGGGGACTGGGTACCAGGCTTGTGGTTCCAAGACGGCTGGAAGGGTTTCACTGGCAAGCATGCAGTATGTTTACATGGGCCTCTGGCCTTCTGCCTGCAAGACTATGACAGCTTTTTTTTTTTTTTTTCTGTTGCAGCTGTTGAGAATGTAAGTGGTGACATAGTTGGATGACCAACTCTGAGAAATGAATGTGAGACCTGCAGGTGTATGAGTCCCTTTCTACGGGTGGCATCAGTCAAGCTCTTATATTTTCCTAGTTGACATTGTTATTGACAGTCAACATGACTGGTCATCCATCCATCCATCCATCCATCCACCTATCCACCCACCTATCCGCCCATCCATCCAATCTCAAAAATGAGATTGATGTTGAAAATAATAATAGAGCCTACCTCACAGTATTGTTACGAGGGTTATATAAGTCAGTATGTGTAAGGTGTTTTCCATAGTACCTGCCTCATAGCAGTGCTATGTGTTAACGATTACTATTATTACATCTATCCATCCATTTAACTATCATCTTTCATAAGCACTTATGCTCTTCACTAAATATTTCTGGGTTTTGGCTTTACAGACCAATGGTAGGATTGCACTTTCTGGCTCCCTTGTGGGTGAGTAGGGCCATATGAGTCATTCTGGCCAATGAGTTGTATTCCAAAGTGATGTATGTCACTTTATGCTGAAGCATTTCATTGCTGGTTCTAGACTCTCCAGAGCAATCTTTGAGTTAAGGCTTCTCTATCAACCTGATCCTGGAGACATAGAACAGGTCCCTTAGTCGATCTGGCATGACCATGTAGTGTGAGAGGAAGAGAAACCTTTGCCTGTTTGGAGGTTGTTTATTACCACAATATAACCCAGCTCTCCTGACTAGTCCTCTCTCACCTCTCATCTATCTGTGTACAATAACACCACAGTCTTTATTTCCTTTCCCTTTACTTTATAGCACCTGTTACTAGCTGGCATTTTATTATATGTTTATTCATTTGTTGTTAACTATATACAATGTACTCTCGTTTGTTCACTTCTCTTGTTCTAGTAGTTAGAATGGAGCTTTGCACATAGTAGATGCTCAATACATATTCTTTAAATAAGGCAATTAATGAATAGATCTATTTAACTTTTAGGAAGTTCTACTGAATCCTATATTCTACAGCTCCCTTGAAAATCCTTACTGAGGTAGCTAATGTTTGAGAAGGAACACACTGACCTTTCATTCTCCAATTTTATTGCCTGAATTAAGAAAAAAATCCCCGAGATAGATCTCTTTGTCTCTCTGCAAGCCTCCTAATGCCCTTAGTCTATTGCAAGAAGCTACCCGGAACCTTATGAGACTGTCCTTGCCCACATCAAGGCTATGTTGTCTTGCTCTGAACCTTGTAGGGGGCTTTGTCCTCTCTGTGACAGCTGTCACCCAGAGCAGAATGTCTTTTAAGCCTAACATATCTTTGGCCACTTCTTTGAAACTAGGAGAGACACTACCCAGGACCCTTAACTATTTCTGGAAGCAAAATGACCTGTGCCCCACTGAGGACTTAGGAGGCTGGTCACCTCCAATCATGCTTCCCATCTTTGTAATTCTCAGTTATGGGCTGAGAGGCAAGCTCCGTTCCCAGTGTCATCACCTCATTCATACCTGGTTCCTTGTTCTCTTGATCCCTTTGTTGACTCTTTCCAGTCTGCCTTCTGGACTTGACTCTGTAGAGTGCTTTCCCTTCCTGCTGCCTGGAGAGGATCCTGACTTCCTCCTGGGGATGTCATTCCATTCAGGAACAACAATCTTTCTGGAGTCAGAAGTTTGCTTTCCTCTTGTTCTTTGTCGTTGCTTCCTGAAGATCCTACTCTCATTCAAGAGCTCACCTCTAAGCCTCATATTCATTGACTATTCTGCCCTCTTGCTTCTTCCCCTCTTTTATCTATAGACCACCAGTCTCTCCTCCCATTTATTGAAGACATTGGGTCCTGATTCATGATCTTTCTTCCCACAGCAATTCCTACCATAATCTTAGGATATTTTAATATCCATGAAGGCATACCTAGCTTTATCATTTTTGTACTTCCTTACTTAAATTATCTTCACTCCCTGAGCCTATTTAGGAAACAGAGATGAATAAAGATGTGTGCTGCTATTTGTAGCAGAGAATAATTGTAAATATCAAAACTATCCAATAGGTAAATAAAGCTAAAGCATATGAGAGATTATTAGACTGTTACAAAAAATACTTGTTGCCTTCCTTGGAAAAATGGTCATGACACATGGCTAGGTAGGAAAAAATCAGGTCATGAAATAGGATGTTTATTTTTATGTGTATGCTTAGGGAAAAAACAAAGAGTCATAAGATGTTCTTGTATGTTTTTATACGTGCTTATTGTTGAGTGGTAAGGTTGTGAGTCCTATTGTTTGCGTATGTGTGTGTATGTGTATGTATGTGTATATGTGTATGTATGTGTGTGTGTGTGTGTATATGTTTGCAGCTGCATGCATCTATGTTCTCCATTTTTTTCCCTTTGAGCATGTGCTAATAAATTTTTATTATTTTTAAATAATAAAAATCATAACTGGGCTTCCCTGGTGGCGCAGTGGTTGAGATGAGAGTCCGCCTGCCGATGCAGGGGACACGGGTTCGTGCCCCGGTCCGGGAAGATCCCACATGCCGCAGAGCGGCTAGGCCCGTGAGCCATGGCCGCTAAGCCTGCGCGTCTGGAGCCTGTGCTCCGCAACGGGAGAGGCCACAACAGTGAGAGGCCGGCGTACCGCAAAAAAAAAAAAAAAAAAAAAAAATCATAACTGAGGGACAGGGGACTCTCTTGGGTATTTCCTAAGGTACATTGCCCAGTTTCCTGTATTGGGTATGTCTCCAGGAGTTTGTCAGGGTTTATTATTATTATTTTTTCTAGAATCTCCAGTTCAACAAAAAAGCAGCATGAATTTTTAATTAGAGGCACTGGTCAGTTGTGGTGATTTTGGCTCTAGATCCAACACCCAGTTGCAGGGGGGGCTGTGTAGATGACCTGGGGAGGCTGAGGAGCATCGAAGGGAAGCAATTTGTGAATGAGGATGCCATGTGTCTGCCCATCACATTGACCCAGGAAGGGAGATTTCACCCAAGACAGCACAGAAATTTTGCAGGCTCTGACCAGAAGGGAATTTGTCAGTGTTTAGCTTGGCTGGCATCCCACAACCTACCTTCTTGTGCAGTTAGAATCCTTTCCAGTGTAATGTGTGAAAAACCATAGGCCCCCTGCCCACGCGCTCCCAGAGCTGTAACACCAACAGCTTTCAAGTGTGTGCAAATTGGGAGATGGCTGGATCCCACATCTCCTTGTGACATTTGCTGAAACAAATGCCTGTTAATAAGTGTCATGACTCCCTTGGTCTCGATGATAAAGATGTACCTGTTACTGGGAGCCCTTGAGAGGAGGTCTTTGGTGAGGGCCTCAACATTCCACATTTTAATTGGTGGTAGACAGATGTGTTGGGAAAGCTTACTTTTTCCCCGCAACTGTTTCAGTAAGAATGTTGTGAAATAGCACCCCCTTTGCCCTTCTGTGCTTTATGCCCTGGACTTTAAAGGCTGACAACATGGTTGGTTAAAAAAAAAAAACTCCGTTGCTTCAGGATGCAGTGTTGGCTGATTTGGTGGATTAAATCGTTTTAAGGTCATGAGCTTTAATTCTTACTTCAGTGATTCTCAAATCTTGTTTTGCAAAGCCCAAGAGCTGTTACCTCAAAGGATGAGCACGTTATTTCCAAGACAATGTTATTTCTATTTTATATTAGTAAAAAAATATTAAAACATACATTGTCTTTGTAATGTGATTTATACAGCCAAAGCACTCGCATTCCCGTTTATCTGTTCTTCATATGAAGCCCTGTGGGAGTGAATAGATCGGTAGTTTTTTTTGTTCAACATATATGTATTGAGTACCTGTAGGTATCTAGCACCGAACAAATGAGACAAACATCGGTTCTTATGGGAGCTTAACACGGTCTAAGGGGGTGTATTAGGCCCATTTTGCAGAGGAGGAAAAGATGGCCCAGAGAGGTGAAGTGAATTCTTAGGTTTGATATCAAGTTAGCATCAGAACTAGACTATTATCCAAGTCTTCTGATCTCAGCCTATCATCTGACCCAGGTCCTATCTCCACGACAGCATGTGAATGGAATCAGCTTATTAGTATGGGGATAAATAAATCATCATCCTTTTAGCAGGATTGGAAATCTACCTCCCTTGGTCACTTAGTCTAGAGGGTGAACTTGGAATGGCTCTGGTGCTTATTCTTGAATTCTAGGGATGGTCTGATGGAGTGTAATGGAAGCCATGCTAAGACCCTGGATGTGCTTCATCTTTGGATACCTCCCCTCCAGCCCCCTGCCCGAATCCTTTCTCTTTATCCCAAAGGGACTCTGAGAAAATCCAAATGAAGAGTAAATAAAGGGAAAAATAAGAAGGGAACATGACAGGGAGAAGCTGGAAGAGAGAATGAGACTTGAGTAGAAGGAAGAAGCCAGGTAACCTTGCTGGACTTGGACTCAGTAAATTGGCCATGGTGAAGGCCTTTGCCAGCAACATGGTGGCCTGTTCCAGCTCTTTTTCCTTTTGCTTTTCCCAGCTATGCTGACAAGCACCATGCTTAGGGTACTTTAATAGGGATTAATACTAGGAGGATTTTCTAACATCCATGCCTGGATTACCCCTTATCTGATTTCTCAGCAGTGGCCTTTGGTGGGCTCAGAGTGTTCCAGGTTCAGCTCCCAGAGCAGCCCAGTGACTGTTTAAAAGCCCTGACTTATGGGCTTCCCTGGTGGCTCAGTGATTAAGAATCTGCCTGCCAATGCAGGGGACATGGGTTTGAGCCCTGGTCCGGGAAGATCCCACATGCTGTGGAGCAACTAAGCCTGTGCGCTGCAACTACTGAGCCTGTGCTCTAGAGCCCATGATCCACAACTACTGAGCCCACATGCCACAACTACTGAAGCCCGCGCGCCTAGAGCTCGTGCTCCGCAACAAGAGAAGCCACCACAATGAGAAGCCTGCGCACCACAATGAAGAGTAGCCCCCGCTCGCCGCAACTAGAGAAAGCCCGCGTGTAGCTCTGAAGACCCAATGCAGCCAGAAATAAATGAATAAATGAATTAAAAAAAAAAAAAGCCCTGACTTAGGATCAATGCAGAAAATATGAAGAGTGTAGGAAAAAAAACAAAGGAAAAAAGTCATCATGTTTGGAGACTGATAGGTAACATTTTTTGTCATTCCAGTATTTTTCCATGCATATAAAGACGTATACTTATTTTCATTTTTTACAAAAATAGTCTCATACCATAATATTATTTTATAGATTTTATAACCTTCTTTTGCACTAAGAATATTTACTATCTTATAAATATTTTGCCACCTCAAATTTTGCTATAAAAGATTTTTAATAGCTGCATAGATTTTCATTGAATAAATATTCAATTACCTAAGCAGCCCCTATTATTTAACCACTGTTATAAATAACATCTTTGTATATTTATCTTTATAGATGGCTACTTCTGAATATTTCCAAAGGATAAGTTCATGTATTAGTTAGTTTTTGCTGTGTAACAAATGATCTCACAATTTAGTGGTGTAAAACAACAACTATTTGTTTAGCTCTGCAGGTCTGCACTTTGGACCAGGCAGTTCTTTTGGTCTGTGCTGGAATCAGTTAGGCTCGTGCATGCATTTGTAATCAGTTGGTGGATTGCTCTGGATGGTGATGGTATCATCTTCCAGCTGGCCAGCCTTGTTTACATAGCAGTCACAGAGCTGCAAGAGCAGCAGGAAGTCCCCAGTGCACAAACTTTTTTCAAGTTTGTGCTTGTGACAAGTTTGCTTCTGTCCTATAGGCCAAAGCACGTGACATGGCCAAACTCAGAGCTAGTTTCAGAGGGCATTGCCAAAGGGCATGGCTACCAGAGGCATAAAAAAATGGGACCTTTATTGCAGTCAGCCCATCACAGTTCCCACAATTGGAATTTGTGAATCAAAGGGTATGGCCATTTTAAAGGCTTTTGTTGCCAGATTACTCTCCAGAGAGGCTGTGTAATTTATACCCTCACCTAGAGTACAAGCATTTCCAAATTTTCTTGATCACTGGATATAATCATTGCTTTAATTTTCTCACAGAAAAGCACATTGTTGCTTTTGAAAAATACATGCTTATTGTAAAACACCAAAACAATGTATGACCTTTATGGTTACTGTCTCCCCAGTACTTGATTCATTCTGGTATAATTCTTGTACTGTGGTATTGGGTTAAATTTATTTACATTATATATAGGATCTTTGAGCTTATATTCATCAGTGAAATTGGTCTGTAGTTTACTTTTTTTGGTTCACTATTACGGTCTATCTTCTCTCTGTCTTTCTTTCTTTCTACTTAGAAAGAGTGTAAATTGCAAAGGGTTTATAAAGTTCTTTAATTTTCTGTAGTACCTCCAAATAAGACAAATTTTGGGCCTAGTGCCCTTTTTTGGAATTACTTATTTGACAAATTTTATAATTTATTCCATGATCATTATTGATATGCTTTCAAATTTGTTATGTTCTCCCAGGAATGATTATTTAATTGAAGTATGGGACTGTATATGTTGTTCTGTAGTGATCTGAAAAATCTCCTTGCCACCTGCAGTTCTGTCTCTTTTCTCATTTTTACTGGGAAGTTCCTATTTTTGATTTTTGAAATTTTTCTTGATGAGCTTTGCCAGAATGTTTGTTTTATTTTCCCTTTCAAATAACCACCCTTTAAATTTATCTTCCAGTTGTTTCCTAATGTTTTAATTCCTGTTTTCCTCCTCACTCTTTTCTCAGTTTTATGACTTTTTCCTAGTTTCTTGAGCTAAGTGCCCTTATATAATTTTAATAATGTCTACTGATTTGTCAAAGAGTGGATAGTATGCTAGTCTCCAACTGTGATAGTGATTTTTTAAAAAAATTATTTAATTATTTATTTATGGCTGCACTGGGTCTTTGCTGCTGTGCACTGGTGTTCTCTAGTTGCGGCGAGTGCGGGCTTCTCATTGCAGTGGCTTCTCTTGTTGCGGAGCACAGGCTCTAGGCATGTGGGCTTCAGTAGTTGTGGCACGTGGGTTCAGTAGTTGTGGCTCGCAGGCTCTAGAGAGCAGGCTCAGTAGTTGTGGCACACGGGCTTAGTTGCTCTGCGGCATGTGAGATCGTCCTGGACCAGGGCTCGAACCCATGTCCCCTGCATTGGCAGGCGGATTCTTAACCACTGCACCACCAGGGAAGTCCCTGATAGTGATTTTTTAAAACAAATTTTGCTTTATGTATTTTGAATTTATTTCTGTGTTGTAGGAGTCAGAGCTTCATGGTTCTCCATTCTTCACTGTTAAATCCTTCTTGGCTGCTCTTAGCAAATGATGGGCCAGTTTTATATTCTCCTAAAAGCTTGCTGGTAATAATGATGCCAGTGTAACTTTTTTTTGTATATGTAAATTAAATGATGTAGTCAATATAATGTGCTTAACATAATCCTGGGCACGTGGAATCCATATCACTATTGGTTTTGTTATTACTGATGTACTTTTTATGAATACAAAACACCTAGCTTTGTCCTGTGTAGTAGTTTCATGCTTCAGATTTTCTTTGTCTGATATTAATATTTCTACTCATGGCAGCTTTCTCATTTCTTCATTTTCATTTTGTGTCATTTTATCTTCAGCAAGTCTCTCGTGAACCATATATATTTGAATTTTGATTTTTTCTCCAAATTATAAATCTTTGTCTTTAAGTGAGATAATTCAACCCATTCACATATTTGCAAGACAAGGGATTTTGCAAGTTTCTACTTTCCTTTCTCAATCTACTCTCCTGCCTTTGAAGATTTAACAGCCAGAATTTTTTTTTTTTTTTAACATCTTTATTGGAGTATAACTGTTTTACAATAGTGTGTTAGTTTCTCCTTTACAACAAAGTGAATCAGTTATACATATACATATGTTCCCATATCTCTTCCCTCTTGTGTCTCCCTCCCTCCCACCCTCCCTATCCCACCCCTCTCATGGTCACAAAGCACAGAGGTGATCTCCCTGTGCTATGAGGCAGCTTCCCACTAGCTATCTAATTTACATTTGGTAGTGCATATGTGTCCCTGCCACTCTCTCACTTCGTCACAGCTTACCCTTCCCCCTCCCCATGTCCTCAAGTCCATGCTCTAGTAGGTCTAACAGCCAGAATTTTATGAAAAAATTGGAATGTATTTGATTTCACATGAATTGTTATTGATATTTCCATTATTTCATATGATTCAAGAAGACTTTTTGAGATGTGACTCCTAAAATTTACTTGTTTTATTATTCACCTTTTTTTGGGGGATCCATTTCCCTCTTTTTTTTTTTTTTTTTTT
>NC_041227.1:64030996-64046802 GCF_002837175.3 Physeter macrocephalus
GGGATCCTCCCGGACCGGGGCACGAACCCGTGTCCCCTGCATCGGCAGGCGGACTCCCAACCACTGCGCCACCAGGGAAGCCCCCATTTCCCTCTTAATGAGTTAATTGATTGATTCATTAATGCAATCAACAGATACTGAACACATACTATATACAGGCACTATGCTAGGTGCTGGGGAAAAAAGTGTGTCATATAGAGCTAGTTTGTGACTTCATCAAACCTCCTTAGAGGATGAGAGAGACAAAAAAGAGTAAACAGAAAAATAGACTGAAAGTTAAAAACAATTATAAAGGAAACATAAGGGGCTTGAGGAGAGAATAGTGAGCATGTGTGGGGATACCTGTTTAGCAATGCTGGCACCTTAAGGAAGAGGTGGAATTAGCTGTGTGAATGAAGAGAGGAGGATGGGTGTTCCAGGCATAAGGACCAGCATGTACAAAGGCCCCGCGAGATGAAAGAGCCTTATTCTAATGTTGCTTCCATTAAATTCTTTTTTTTTATATTCAACAATTAGCTTTTTTTTTTTTTTTTTTTTTTTTTTGCGGTACGCGGGCCTCTCACCGCTGTGGCCTCTCCATTTGCGGAGCACAGGCTCCGGACGCGCAGGCTCAGCAGCCATGGCTCACGGGCCTAGCTTTTGAATTAAAGGAATACACAGAAGCACAGTTAATTTCTTGTAGGTTATCAAATGAAGAGTTGGAGAGGGCATCCGCAAGCCAGATGGAGTGTTCATCCATCCATCCATCCATCCATCCAATAACCATTTATTGAGTGCCAGGCTCTGTGCGAGGTGTTGACCATATAAAATATGTACCCTTAAGAGTGTAGAACCTAGTTGTATAAACAGGCTGGAGGGCCCATGAGGATAAAACTCGGTGCTTCTGTTGGAGTGGGTTGGACCAGGGGGTGGGGAGGCATGTGCGAGCTCTGCAGATCCCTGAGCAGGAGGGGGGTGGCGGGAAAGAGCTGAGAGCAACTCCTGCCAGATGGCTTCATTCTTCCCCCGAAGGAAGTGGGGACTTCGTGCTGTGATATGATACACAAGAACAGCGTTTCCTGTGGGTTTGCAAGGGCATTTTGAATCTAAAGACTACAGCTTGTTGATGTGTGAAAGAAATTTTTTTTTTTTCTTTTTTAGACTTTGTGAAGGGATAATCAGACTGATTTTATAAGCTTGGAAGAAGGTACTTGGGGTGAATTTAAATGCACCCATTGTATTGGGTAGAGCCCTAATCGAATGCAGATATTACCTGTTGAGGGTTCTCCTATGCACCTGCTATTGGTGCATCCATCTGTCACCTGGAAGCTCTTGTTCCTGGAACTGACCAATTTTTCTGCAACTGACCAGATCCTAATACTGGATCCTGTCTGATTTGACCCTAACCTGCATGAACCTTACTGTCTTCAACTGTAAGATGAGGAGGGGATTGGATTACTTGATCTCTTAAGACCCTGCTTATCTTTATTTATTTATTTTTATTTTTATTATTTTTTGGCCACTCTGCAGCTTATGGGATCTTAGTTCCCCAACCAGGGATCGAACCCAGGCCCTCAGCAGTGAAAGTGCAGAGTCTTAACCACTGGACGGCCAGGGAGTTCCCAACCGTGCTTATCTTTAAAGTTTAGTCATGTGTTTATTCACTTACCCTCCCTCCCTTCCTTCCTTCCTTCCTTCCTTCCTTCCTTCCTTCCTTCCTTCCTTCCTTCCTTCCTTCCTTCCTTCCTTCCTTCCTTCCTTCCTTCCTTCCTTCCTTCCTTCCTTCCTTCCTTCCTTCCTTCCTTCCTTCCTTCCTTCCTTCCTTCCTTCCTTCCTTCCTTCCTTCCTTCCTTCCTTCCTTCCTTCCTTCCTTCCTTCCTTCCTTCCTTCCTTCCTTCCTTCCTTCCTTCCTTCCTTCCTTCCTTCCTTCCTTCCTTCCTTCCTTCCTTCCTTCCTTCTTTTTTTTTTTTTTTTTTTTGCGGTACGCGGGCCTCTCACCGCTGTGGCCTCTCCATTTGCGGAGCACAGGCTCCGGACGCGCAGGCTCAGCAGCCATGGCTCACGGGCCTAGCTTTTGAATTAAAGGAATACACAGAAGCACAGTTAATTTCTTGTAGGTTATCAAATGAAGAGTTGGAGAGGGCATCCGCAAGCCAGATGGAGTGTTCATCCATCCATCCATCCATCCATCCAATAACCATTTATTGAGTGCCAGGCTCTGTGCGAGGTGTTGACCATATAAAATATGTACCCTTAAGAGTGTAGAACCTAGTTGTATAAACAGGCTGGAGGGCCCATGAGGATAAAACTCGGTGCTTCTGTTGGAGTGGGTTGGACCAGGGGGTGGGGAGGCATGTGCGAGCTCTGCAGATCCCTGAGCAGGAGGGGGGTGGCGGGAAAGAGCTGAGAGCAACTCCTGCCAGATGGCTTCATTCTTCCCCCGAAGGAAGTGGGGACTTCGTGCTGTGATATGATACACAAGAACAGCGTTTCCTGTGGGTTTGCAAGGGCATTTTGAATCTAAAGACTACAGCTTGTTGATGTGTGAAAGAAATTTTTTTTTTTTCTTTTTTAGACTTTGTGAAGGGATAATCAGACTGATTTTATAAGCTTGGAAGAAGGTACTTGGGGTGAATTTAAATGCACCCATTGTATTGGGTAGAGCCCTAATCGAATGCAGATATTACCTGTTGAGGGTTCTCCTATGCACCTGCTATTGGTGCATCCATCTGTCACCTGGAAGCTCTTGTTCCTGGAACTGACCAATTTTTCTGCAACTGACCAGATCCTAATACTGGATCCTGTCTGATTTGACCCTAACCTGCATGAACCTTACTGTCTTCAACTGTAAGATGAGGAGGGGATTGGATTACTTGATCTCTTAAGACCCTGCTTATCTTTATTTATTTATTTTTATTTTTATTATTTTTTGGCCACTCTGCAGCTTATGGGATCTTAGTTCCCCAACCAGGGATCGAACCCAGGCCCTCAGCAGTGAAAGTGCAGAGTCTTAACCACTGGACGGCCAGGGAGTTCCCAACCGTGCTTATCTTTAAAGTTTAGTCATGTGTTTATTCACTTACCCTCCCTCCCTTCCTTCCTTCCTTCCTTCCTTCCTTCCTTCCTTCCTTCCTTCCTTCCTCCCTCCCTCCTTCCCTCCCTCCCTCCCTCCCTTCTTCTCTCCCTCCCTCTGTCCCTTCCTTCCTTCTATTTTTACGTCCATCCAGTATTTAATTGAGTGCCTGCTCTGTGCCAGGCACTGTGCTAGGTGCTCACCAAATTGTGAGCAAATTAGACCCAGTCCCTACCTCATGAAACTTACCATTTCATATGGGAGACAAACAAGCAAATAATTATACAGATAACATAATTACAGTTGTGGTGAGTGCTATAAGTAAGAATAGAGTGGGTTGGAATGTGTCTCAAGGTGATCTGTCTTATTTTGGGGGTCAGAGAAATCTTTCTTGACAAAGGGAAGTTTAAAGAAAAACTAGATGAATATTGGCAGAAAAGCGTTCCAGGCAGAGGGCATAGCCTGTGCAAAGGCCCTGAGATAGGAAGGAGTGTGGCAACATTAACAAAATAATAATACAACTACTTTATGAGAACCTACTGTCTGCCAGGCACCATGCAATCCTTAACTGTGTGATCTCATCAAGCCATTTTACCTCCTTGTGTCTTAACTTGTATATCTGTAAAGTGGGGTGATGATGATTGTACTTACTTTGTTGGGTTGTTTTGAAGATCCAATGAAGGAATGTCTGTGAAGTTCTTAGCACCATGCCTGGGTCATAGTAAGTGCCCCAAAGACAGTAGTTGTTACTATTCTTTTATGGAGAGTGTTGGGTGAAAGGTAGTTCTCACTGGAGCTCAGGACTTGTCCTCTGTCCTCTTGATGACCTCTTTGTTGGGGTCACTCTTGGAGTTTCTGCAGAAGAGGAAGTCTGCCACTCAGCACAGCCAAGCATGTGAAACAACTGCCTTCCATCTGCTCCCAAGGGAGGAGGGGGTGGGGATGTTGGCCTTCAGGCAGCAGGGACATCAGGGGTTGGCTGTTGGCATTTGTAACATTGGTCTGCATTGCAGAGGGCATGAAAGGTCAGGAATAGTAATTATCAAAGAACAGACAGCTTAGGGCAAACAGCACATTCCATTCCTTATCTATTGGTGAGACCAATACATTCCCTGTTCTTTCACTGCTGGGAAGACATTTCCCCTAAATCTCTCTGCTGAGAACCAGGGCCATTTCCCTGGTTACAAGCATCAAATATCAACTTAGTGGTGTAAACAGAATGATGGATGTGCCCTTCTCAGCATTCAGACAGCCCCAGTGCCAAACTGTGTGTGTGTGTGTGTGTGTGTGTACACGCGCGCACATGTATGTGTAAATAAAAATTTGGAAAACGCCTTGTAAATTACTTTTGTTCACTTGTAATTATTTATCCATAAGAACTCTTGGTACAGCATTAAGTGTGGAGAGAGAAGGAAATAAAGAAGGCACAGTTATTGTTCCTTGGGACCCCATCACCTAACTCAGGTGATCTGTCCCCAGGGGACAGTTGGTTGTGTCTGGTTTGTCAGAACTGGAGGGTTGCTGCTGGAATCTAGTAAGCAGAGGCCAGGTTATACTGCTAAACATGCTACAATGCACAGGACAGCTTCACAACAAAGAATTGTAGATTCCAAAATGTCAATGTGCCAGGGTTGAGAAACCCTGATCTCATCCTCTGAAGTACCAATTTTGTAAAACCAATGGAGGGAGGCGGGTATCAATTATCACCGTTTCTAGGGAATCGTGTGTGTGTGTGTGTGTGTGTGTGTGTGTGTGTGTGTGTGTGTGTGTGTGTATGCATCTGTTGATCTCGATTATATAACTTCCTTTATCTTCTTTTCCTCGGTATTTTTACTTATCTACTATCCATTAAAACAATTTGTTTTGAGTATATAATGAAAAGTTTGAAATCCTATAGGTACAACAAAGGTATACAGGAGCAACAAATCTCCCCTCCACCCCTGTCCACAAGCCCCCAATTCCTTTCTCTGGAAGGACAGCACTGTTGCTAGTTTTGCATGTATTAGTAAAGAGATATTCCACATATGAATTTTTTTATACCCTTAGCAGCGCCTTATGCACATTGTTTTTTGCTTGTTGCCTTTTTTTACTTGACAGTGTATCTTAGAGATCTCAGGGTACACATAGGGCCGCCTCATTCATTTTAATAGCTGCACAGTGTTCCCTTCTACGGATGTTCCATGTCTCCTGGTCTCCTGGTGATGGGTATTGGGCTATTTCCAGTCTTTTGCCTTAACAAACAAGGCTGTAGTGCATATCCTGGTACCCAACTGTGGACACACGTGTGTTAGTACATCTCTAATCCAAAGTCTTGCAAATGGAATTGCTGGCCAAGAAGGCATGTGTGTTTTAAACTTGGCCAGAGAGTTCTGATAACAATGGGATCTGACTCTGTGTGTACTTCTTCATGGGCCTTATCTCTGGTCCTTGACTCTCCTCCTGTGGGTTTCTGAACTGAAAGTGGAACCTCTACCTCTCCCCCCCTTTGGAACTGATTTCTCTAATCTATAAGATGAACTTTTTTCCCTAATCAAAATGCAATGCCCAAGGATGGTTTGGAAATATAAACTGTGTCTGTCATTCTGAGCTTTTGTGATGGTTTGGGGTATAATTTTTCCAAATTGAGCACGGTTCATACAGCGCAGCAAGAGCCTCTCTCTGCAGCCAATCCATCCTGACCGATCGCACCCACCCCCTTCCCCAGTGGACTTTCTCCTAAGGGTAAGTAGAAGGCATGGGTTCTCTTGGTTAAAAAAAATATCGTTAACTCCACGGGGGCGCCTGCTGTTTGATTGGGAGCGTTGGCATTTAGAGCCTGCTGGCTGCAGTCTCGCTATGCAGACTGGAAGTTGTGGGGTGTTTTTATCTGCAGGAAACAGCTAGCAGCGGAAGGGGAGAGAGAGAAGGATAGATGAGGGAATTAGAAGAGGAGGAAGCCGTGGGAGAGAAATGTCTTCTTTTAAAGACATCTCTGCCCATCCCTTTGGAATGTGAATTAGGAGTGAAATAAGACGCGGTGTCGCTTCTGCCAGACCTGCCCAGGAGCCAGCCTGGTTGGGTTCCCCAGGCTGCGGACTGTTGTCCGAGCTTGCGAGGGTCCCCCCCGACCCTGCCACCCCCGGAGTCTCTCTTGCAGGAATTGGCTGGTAGCAGCACCTGCTCTGAGGTCCCACAGGTTCAAGGGGCCAAAAAGAAACCCTGCAGTGACCGTTTCCCAGCATTGGAGGCCACAGAAGGACTCTGGCCTGCAAATACATTCTCTAAGCTCCTGTTGCTGCTGCAGAAAGATGCCTTGGTTGCGTGTGTGTCTTGCTCATTGTATTTCCCAGCTCCTGGAGGGGTACCCGGTACACAGTAGGCGCTCAATAAATATTCATCGAAAAAGGAGAAAACCTGATGGCGAGTAGAGGTCTGAGCCTGTTGGGATTTTTACCCCTGGGGAGAGACCTGATTTTAACTCACAGCCAGTTGATAAATGGCTTTGTAGAGCAGAGGGCGGGCTGCTGTGTGGTGGGTGGGGCGGGGGGGGCGGTGTGTGTGTGTGTGTGTGTGTGTGTGTGTGTGTGTGTGTATCTGTGTGGATGATGTTCTGTCCTTTCTGAAACTTGGACTTCTCTGCTGATGAGGGAGAAGACCTGAGGAGGCAGTGAGAAAATGTTTGCCTCTGCCTTTTTTTAAAAAAAGAACCTTGTTATTTTGGAATACTTTTAGATTTCAGAAAAGTTGCCAAGTTAATACAGAAGAGTGCCGTATACACCCCTCACGCAGTTTCCCCTGATGCTTATCTTGCGTAACTATGGCACATTTGCCGCTGCTATTTTGTAGTTAATCAGAAATCCTTTGAGAATGCACCAGTGACTTCGATTTGGGTTTTAATAATAAGAAGGACGAAATGGTAATAATAGTAGTGGCAGTAGTGGAAGTTAGCAATTAAGACGGTACTTTTTCAGTGCCAAACACTGTTCTAACCCTTTTCCCCTGCAGTTACTCATTGTCCTGTGAGGTACAGGCACTACTATAAAGGTACCCATTTTACAGATGGGGAGGCTGAGGCAGAGCAGTTGGACAGACAGCTCACGCAGCTATCTTCTGGCTAGGACTAAAACTGAAGTTGTCTGGCTCCAGACTTCCACTCTCCACCATTATTTTCTGCACAGTAACAATAATAGCTGTCATCTTTTGGTGTGTATGTGCTCAGGAACTGGACTCGAAGTTTGACAGGTATTATTTCTAAACTCTTCTTCTCACTCAGAGGGTTGTGGTGAAGAGTGCTGATTTCATTTTCCTGCTTAGGAGAAAGATACAGGGCCCCAAGATTTTGTGAGTAGGGGCAGGAAGAACACCTTAGCTCTGTGTGTGTGTGTGTGTGTGTGTGTGTGTATGAGTCTGGGAGGGAGAGAGATCTGGTGGGGAGAGAGAGAGATTGTTGAGTGAGAGAGGTGGAGTGGGAGAGAGAAGGAGATTCTGCTGCTTTCAGTCCTGGTTTTTTTCCCTGTGTATTTGGACAGGTCTGCTCTGTACATCTGGCCACTGGTATTGCCACTTCCTCTCTCATCAGCGGCAAAGATTCTCAAAGCTTGGTCAGAACACGAACAGTCAGAGTGCCTTAATTTTGGGAGCCTTAGATCTTACAGATAGCTGGCGGGGGAAATCAGTATAAAAGCAAAGTGCGGCCCATGGGTTTAGGATTGGGAGGAGGAGAAGGCTGAGGGGCCAAGGAGGCAGTGGAAGGGTTCCTGAGGTTAGGGACGGGGATCAACCTGAGCTCATTTTCCACCCAGGGTCTTTGTGGCATGCGGGTCCGTCTGCCTAGAATACTTTTCAAATGCTGAGCCCTTGCTGTGCAGTCTTAGCTTTCATTGTCCCCCCAGCTCAAACGGCCCCTCCCCAGACAGGCCTTTGCGGACATGGTGTCTACAATTCCTCCTGCACATTCACTGAACCATAAGCTTCACGATGTCGAGAATCTGCTTGTCTTGTTTGAGGCTGCGTCTTCTAGTGCCTAGAGCAATGCTAGGTGCATATTAGGCCCTTGTTACATATTTGTTGACTAAATGAATGGCGGTATATTCCCAGTCCTATTTGTCCTAGAACTCGGCACTTCTGCCACTAGCTTGTCTGTTTCCCGTGGAGGATCAGATGCCCTCACAAACCGTAAGCCCCACGAGGGCAGGAGTGTGTCTATCTTGTTCACCACCCAGTGCCTACAACAGGCCTGGCCTGTGGTGAAGGGTGTGGGCTCTGGGGTCAGATTGTCTGGGTTCAAATCTTCTGCTTATCTGCTGTGTGATCTTCATTAGTTACTGAGCCCCTCTGTGCCTCAATTTCCACATGTGTACCAAAGGGATAATAATAGCATCTGTCTCATGGGCTTGCTGAGATAATTAAATGAGTTAATATTGGTTAAAATACTTAGAAGAGTGCCTGGCATATAGTGAGTGCTTCATAAACATCAGTTATTGTTGTCAGGGCTCAAAATATGTTTGGGACGTGAAGGTTGGGAGATCTTTACATAAAATGCACTTTCCCTCTTTGAGTGATAAAATCTCTCCTAAGAAAGAGGTAAGGACTGATGGAGATGATCTGAGAGGGACAAAAGATCCTTAAAGCCAGGCTGTTTAAGAAAGGTGACATTTTATTTCTCTCTGTTCTCTTGGAAAAGGCTAGTTTCTAGCTTGCCTGGTGTTTCTTTCCCCCACTGTTTTCTACATTTGTTTCTTTGCATTGGGCTTTTTTTTTTTTTTTTTTTTTTTTTTTTTTAAGTAGCGCAGCTCGGAATCCTGCTTGCTAACTTGCTGCCTGGGTGTGGGACAGAGCAGAGCGCTTCCATTTAGAGAAGCAGCTGGCCCTGGAATGCGGCTGTGGGGCAGCCAGACTGCTCCGAGGGCCTCCCAGGAATGCACTTTGCAGCTTATGCAAAGTTGGGCCTCACATCCATGGAACTTCTCCTCTTTTCTTATTCAGTCATGTCAGGTTAAAAAATAATAATAAAAGCAATACATACGCCTGATTATTATTCCAAACAGTGCAGTACATTTCCACGTACAGGACCATGAAGGAAATCTCCCTTCTATCCTGGATGCCTCATTCCTCCTCCCCGCACCTCCAAAGTAGGGTTGCCCAGTTAGCAGGATGCCCAGTGAAATCTAAAGTTTGGATAAACAAAGAATAACTTTGTATAAGTATGTCCCCAATATTGCATAGGACAAACTTTTGTTTTGCCAAGTTTGACATCCCAGAGCCTCCCCTGTTATCAGTTTCCTGTGTTTCTTTCTAATAATTTTCCAAGCTTGTGCAACCCACACAGACTTTGATGGACTCACTCCTGGGGGAATCCCCAGCATCCAGAACAGTACCTGGCATGTTGTAGGTGCTTAATAAATATTGGTTGAATGAATGACTGAATGCACGCACCCATTTTTCTTTACACAATTGAAAATATAATACCATTTCATATATTGCTTTTCCTCCTGGTATTGCAATCTCATGGGATTGATAGATAGAGCTGCCTCAGTTATTTTTAAGTGTTTTATAGTATTCTCTTTGATGATACTATGGTCCCTTGACAATGGGCATTGGCATGGTTGACAGTCTCCTGCTATTACAAACAATACGGTAACGAACATTCTTCTCTGTATTTTCCTATGTGGGTTGGATACTATGCAAGGATAGATATAGCATTGGGATAACTTGGGCAAAGGGTATGTGCTTTATTTATTAATTTTTTAAAACAAATTTTATTTATTTTTGGCTGCGTTGCATCTTTGTGGCTGCGCGCGGGCATTCTCTAGTTGCGGCGAGCGGGGGGCTACTCCTCCTTGCGGTGCGGTGGCTTCTCTTGTTGCGGAGCACGGGCTCTAGGCACGTGGGCTTCAGTAGTTGTGGCACTCAGGCTCAGTAGTTGTGGCTCACGGGCTCTAGAGCGCAGGCTCAGTAGTTGTGGCGCACGGGCTTAGTTGCTCCGCGGCATGTGGGATCTTCCCGGACCAGGGCTCGAACCCGTGTACCCTGCATTGGCAGGCAGATTCTTAACCACTGTGCCACCAGGAAAGCCAGGATATGTGCTTTAAATTGTGGATTGATGCTTCTGAATTTCTTTCCATAGCAGATCTGTTTGCACTTGCATCAGACAGCTTCTCCCTAGATCCTTACCAGCACAAAATAGTATCAGATTTTTTCATTTTGCCAACCTGATCAATGGAAAACGGGTATCTCACTTTCTCCTTAATTTGCCTTTGTTTGCTTATGAGAACCTTTTTATGTTTGAAAACTCGTATTTCTCTTTCTGTGAACTAATTGCCTCTTGTGTTTTGCCTGTTTTTTTCCCTACTTTCTTGTTGATTTTTAAGAGCTTTTTATTTATTAAAGAACATGTTAGCCTTGACATATGTTTCATATATAATGTGATACAATAGTATAGTATATAAAATTGTTTTTTTAACGTTGAAAAAATTGGTTTATAATGGAATTTTTTTTACTCTGCAGATATTTAAACATTCTTAATTAGTCAGATTTATGAATCTTTTCTTTCATGTATTCTACATTGTGTGTCTTGCTTAGAAAGGCCTCCCTCTCAATGAGATTATGGAGCAGTTCTCCCACATTTTCTTTTACTACTTTAACTGTTTTTTTTTGCATTTAAATCTTTAATCCATCTGGCATTTATTTTGGTTTTAGGAGGGAGGTGAGGATCTAGCTTTATTTTCTACCAGATGGCCAGCCAGTTGTCCCAATACCATTTATTGAATAATCCGTCTCTTCCCACAGAATTGAAATGCCGCCTTTATCATATATTAAATTAGTGAGGAGGGATTTTGTATTCATTTTCTGAGAGCCTCCGGAGTCAGCTAGACAGCAAGGATTTTAGACAGCAAGGACGTGGAAACAAGGCCCGCCTGTTTCAGGTTCAGCCAGAGATACTGTGAACTGGAGCAGTGGGTTGCCTGGGTGGTGGGAGGGGAAAGTGAGTTCCCAGTGGTAGGAGGGGTTTATTTAGAGCAAGATTTCTCACTCTCCGCATTACCGACATTCTGGGCTGAATAAGTCTTTATTGGAGGCTGTGCTGTGTATTGTAGGATGTTTAGCAGCATCCCTGACCTCTACCCACTAGATGCCAGTATTAATAACTCTTTCCCTGAGTTATGACAATCAAAAACGTCTCCAGGCATACCAAAATGTCTTCGGGGCCCTAGACTGTCTCCAGTTGAGAACCACTGCTTTATCAGACCTGGGTTGAGCAGACTCTTGATTAGATGCACGTCAAGCCCTTTCTTATTCTAAGATTCCGTCATCCACAATCTCAAGGGTGCCAGACATCTAGGAGCCAGGAAGGGATATGCCTTTCTATCTCACAGACCAGAGACCCCAGTTCCCCCCAGTCCCTGCAGAGAATCTCCCAGAACTCCCTTGGGCCCGGCCTGAGCCTTTCCACCTGCCAAGTGCACCGCCAGGCAAAGGGCCTCACCTGGCCATGCATCCAGGAGCAGTGACTCTGAAACCTGAGGTGGCAGAAGTTTTGTGATTTGAGGGTGTGTCAGTTTACTGTTTTAGGAGTAAAAGGGTCATGTGTTTGGGAGATTGGGGGTGGCAGGTGGGGAGAGAAATTCCATATTGAATAGGCAGGTGTGGGAGTGAGAGGGAAGAGGAAAGAGAGGTGGGTGAAGTCCCTGGGGCCTGGGAGAAGGAAGAAACGCAGAGGGGAACAGTGGCTCCGAAGATTAACCAGTTAGAGGTGGGGTCTGGATTACTGCTCACAACTGCAGAGGAGGGCTGATTGTTAACGTGTGCGGTCGAGATGTAAGAGTGACCTGAGGAAGGGGGTCCCATTGGAGTCTGATGGGCCAGGCAGAGTGTGGGGAGGGCAGCTCTGGCAGGTGAACAGCTTTTGCAGAGGCACCTGTGTGGAGCGTGTTGAACCAATACACATCCTCCTCCCCAGGTGTGGCTCCAACATGGGATGCAGCTTCTGATGGGAGACAGAGAGCCAGACTCAGGATGCCTTGCTGAGGGGTTTGTGTTTTCTTTTATTTCAAAGCACCCCTCACGTACTCAATATAGAGAAAACATAGGAGGAAGTTGTGTAACTAGAAGATGATGAAGAACAGCCCACTGTCACCCCCCTGCCCCCCCAGGGACCACCCACATTCCTCCTGCATGTCGTTAGGGTGCTGTCACCTCACACCACTAGAATATATGTCCCCAGAGGACAGGAGTTTGTTTTGTTTTGTACAAAGTGCCTAGAACAGTGCCTGGCATAGAGCTGACTCTTAATACCTATTTGGGGGATGAACACATCCAGACTGCAAACCTGATGTTGCTTATCCTTTTTACTTCATGGCTCATGATCCACTTTCGGTGTCCGTAGATACCTTTCTGTGACACAAGTTTTTCATGGTGCAGACTCTTTTTTTTTAAAAAAATTTTATTTATATATTTTTGGCTGCGTTGGGTCTTTGCTGCTGTGCACGGGCTTTCTCTAGTTGTGGTGGGCGGGGGCTACTCTTTCGTTGCAGTGTGCGGGCTTCTCATTGCGGTGGCTTCTCTTGTTGCGGAGCACAGGCTCTAGGCGCGTGGTCTTCAGTAGCTGTGGCACGTGGGCTCAGTAGTTGTGGCGCACGGGCTTAGTTGCTCCACGGCATGTGGGATCTTCCTGGACCAGGGCTCGAACCCGTGTCCCCTGCATTGGCAGGTGGATTCCACTGTGCCACCAGGGAAGCTCCCATGGTGCAGACTCTTGTGCTGTGCCGATGGCCCTATTTTGCTTGACCAAGTCCTCCTGCTCTTTGAGTTTTTTTCCACGTTTCCCTATCACAAATGCCTTAGTCCGTTCGGGCTCCTGTAACAGAATACCACAGACTGGGTGGTTAAACGACAACAATTTGTTTCTCATAGCTCTGGAGGCTGGAAGTCTGAGATCAGGGTGCCAGCATGGTGAGGGCTCTCTTGCTGGGTTGCAGACGGCCGTCTTCTCATCATATTCTCACTTGATGAGAGCAGAGAGAAAGGAGGCAACCTCTCTGGGGTCTCTTCTTATAAGGGTACTAATCCCATTCATGGGATCATGTTAAGCCAGAATGAAACTAACATTGTTTTGTTTTCTTTGTGTTTATGTTTGTGGTTGGCTTCTAGTTATGTTAAGAGATGCTGGTTTTTCATTGTTTCCCTTAAAAAATTATTATTATTATTAAAATTATTAAATTTTATTAAAATTTATAAATATTCACATAACATAAAATTCCCCATTTTAACCATGTAAAAATGTAAAATTCTGTCATTTTTATATTTACAGTGTTGTGCAGTCATCACCACTATCTAAATTCCAGAACATTTTCATCACCCCCATAGGAACCCCGGACACATTAGCAGTCACTCCCCGTTTCTTCCTCCCTATTTCTCCCTCCCCCAGCTACTGGTAACCACTAATCTACTTTTCGTCTCTAGATTTGTCTATTCTGGACATTTCATATCAATGGAATCATGCAATATGCAGTCCTTTGTGACTGGTTTCTTTCACTTAGCTTAATGTTTTCAAGGTTCATCCATGCTATAGATGTATCAGTATTCCTTTTTATGGCTAAAAAAAAAATTACATCAAAATATATCACATCTTGTTTATCCCTTCATCAACTGATGACATTTGGGTTATTTCCACCTTTTGGCTATGATGACTAATGCTGCTATGAACATTCACATACAATTTTTGTGTGAACATGTTTTCAACTCTCTTGGGTATTTACCTAGGAGTGGAATTGCTGAGCCATATGAGTTATGTTCTATGTTTAACTTTTCCAGACGATTTCCATTTTAAAAATGCTTTAAAGAGTAAGTCAATTTAAAGAAAAATATGAATCGTATTGCAAACGGTTTGTGGATATGGCAGATATCAGGACGGTGGGGTATAGTGATGGGAGAGTAACCTGGACGTGACCCCCACCTTGCACTGTTTCCCACATGTCTCTCCAGCCTTATGTCCTTCCACTCCCTGGAGCCTCAGTGCAGCCAAAGTACATTTCTCCTTGTCCCTAAGAAGCGCTCCTTCCTCAAAGATGCTGCCTTTTGCCCTGACCTGGGATGTGATCCATCCCTTTGCATCCTCCAGAGAACTAGACTTCTCAGAACTCAACCTTTTGCTTAGAATCTACAGTTTAACCCTTAATTGCATGTTTCCTCTTATTTCTTACTAATGGCTTTGTTGGTGAACCTTTTCCCTCCACTATAAACTCTGGACGACAGGGTCTGTATTTGAGTGGTCCGTTGTTCCCCTCACAGTGCAGACTTGCTTGATAGGTGCTTAATAGATACTTGGTGACTTGACCTTCCTCGGAGCCTCCCTTCAGCCTGGAACCAGCCCCAGCGTTGGCTCTCGCGCTGTTTGTGTTACTTTTAGCTTGCGGTTTTTCCTTCAGTTAACTTATTTCCAGCTGTTTGGGTGCATTGGCCAGAGGTCCCAGGAGAGAGAGAGGTGGGTGTGTTAGTTAACCTTTTTTGGTTGTAAGAAACAGAAACCAACTCGAGTCAGCTACCGCTAGAAGGGAAATCTAGCGTAAGAATGTAGGGACATTGCTTGGGTCCAAGAGAAAGGTCAGCCTGGTTGAAGGGAGGGAAGAGAATTGGGAACTGGAAGACTGTTGGGGCCTCCATCTCTCATCTCCACTTCTCCTCATCTGTTTTCACCATTCTCGCCTCCTTGCTTTCCTTGTCTTTTACTCTATGTGTTAGATGGAGGATGACGTCCCTTAGCTGCCTGGTGTCCCTCCCCTTGAATCTCAGCCTCCATTCTAAAGTCTCCAAAAGAATCTGATTGTCCCAGCTTAGATCTGGTGGCTGGTGAACTGGGGTGACAGGCGGGGTCATATAACAGCAGTACTGTGGGGCAGAGAGGCAGTCAAGGTGGAGTCCCTGGAGCTGAGCCCTCGGTGATGTTCATTATTGGGCCAAGGAGCAACTCTGGAGCTGTGAGCCTCAGCTTCTCCTTCCCAAGGCTTTAGGGGAGTCATTTGGGAGTGTGGGAGAAGAGCGGGTTGTGACAAAAACAGTTAACGTCCGACTTGCTAACCTCGAAAGCTCTAGATAGAGAAGTCTTAGGGGAGGGAGAGGCAAGCATGAAGCTGCTGGTTGGCTCCCACTTCTGGGGCACGAAGCTCTTCTCATTTTTCTGGCTCCGTGGGGGAAGGTTTGGAGCATCTCAGAATTCCCGCTCAGGTGATTTTTGGCTTTGTGCACCGGGAGTGAGAGGGAATCTTTGTTCCCTGCATCTGGGGGCTATTACCACTCTTCTGGGTTTCCTTAGCTTAAGTTGTGCCCCTGTTGTGCCACCCTCCTGGGCGCAGAGGTTGGCTCACTCTCCATTCCTGTTGAGGGGCTGAGAATGCTCCCAGTACCTGGAAATATACCCAAGCCTTTAAGCTTTAGTTACTTAATCTATACAATGGGGCAAATATAGACCACCAGTTGCAGCTGTGGATTTGATAACTGTGGTTCCTACTCTCATTAGCTACTGAGAAGATCCTTGGCACAGGGTCATGGCTCATTATTTTAAAGCTTTGGTTTGAATTGGATGCTTGGTGAGATTTGGAAGAAGCAGAATGGTGTTGTGACCAAGATTATGAGCTTGGGACTGAGATATGCTTCCAAGTCTGGACACAGCCATATAGCTGGGTATCCTTGGGCAGATTATTTAACTTCTCTATGCTTCGTTTTTTTCTTTTTTTTTTTTTGTGGTACGCGGGCCTCTCACTGTTGTGGCCTCTCCCGT
>NC_041227.1:64046937-64047875 GCF_002837175.3 Physeter macrocephalus
GGCATGTGGGATCTTCCCGGACCGGGGCACGAACCCGTGTCCCCTGCATCGGCAGGCGGACTCTCAACCACTGCGCCACCAGGGAAGCCCTGCTTCGTTTTTTTAACCTATAAATGGGGATGGTACTAGTACCCACCTCACAGAGTGGGCACTTTTGGGGAGGTTTAAATGAGTTAAGACATGTACAGACCTTTGAAGAGTAAGCCTCAACACATGTTGGCCACAAATCTTCCGCCTGGCTGGTTTCACTCATTCAGGTGATGCCTGGCCTCTAGGGGAAGGGGAAGTAGCCTGCCTGTGATGCCGTCTTCGTGGTCCGGTCCAGCTGTGCAGTGGACCGTGCTAGGGATGACCACCAGGCCTACATTTTCCTCAAGAACCTTTTAACAGGAAAGGTTCGGGCCAGGCAAGCCAGATGTTTGGGGTCCTGGATGCTTCCTTTTCTCAATCTTTGTTTACCTTTAACAAAACTGAGGAGAGCCATGAAGCTCCTCTGGGTGGCCCTGCCCTGTCTGTTTTCAGCTTGTTTGCATTGCCTTAGGAAACAGAAGGTGCACTTCGCAGCCTCTTTCCCCACCTCCGGCCTGTTAGCCCCGATCTCTGGGGACTCCTTAGACTAATGCAGTTTTAATGAATACACATTACTGTTTACATGGCTGAAATGAGAGCCTGGCTGCTTATTTGATGCTGAGGTTTATGGCTCTGCCTTGAAAAATCCTGCCTTCCTCCCTCGGCTTCTGGCCAAGGGGCTCTTTCCTGGTGGCCTTCTGTCACCCCTGCAAATAAGGTATTCCCTGCGAGGTCCTGTGGTGTAGGAACCCCTGCCTTGCCTAGGAAGGAGTGGCATGTGTGTGTAGGACACAAGCTTAAAGGTGTGGGCTTCCCTGGTGGCGCAGTGGTTGAGAGTCCGCCTGCCAATGCAGAGGACACGGGTTCGT
>NC_041227.1:64047920-64051474 GCF_002837175.3 Physeter macrocephalus
TGCTCCCCAAAGGGAAAGGCCCCAGCAAGGAGAGGCCCGCGTACCGCAAAAAAAAAAAAAAAAAAAAAAAAAAGCGTATGTATGTATATACATATATTAATAGGTATTGTGTATATGCATACATATATTAAAAAAAAGCTTAAAGGTGGATTCTTCATTTAAAAAAATTTAAAAATATTAAAAAAAATTTTCAATTAGAAAATGAAGATGTACTAAGAGGAGAAAGTAAAAATCACCTGTAATTCCACTACTCAGGAAGAAACCGACTATTAACATTTTGGTTTATATTTTTGCAGATTTTAATCAACATTTATATGCATTTTAAATTAAAGTTAGAAACCAAAATTAAAGCACATTATTCTGAAACCTGCTTTTCATCCCCCTCAATTAATGTAATATAACATCTTTCCAAGGCGAGAAATACAGATCAGTGGCATGTTTTATCAGGCATCATTGTCTCCTATTATATGGCTGATCACTTTTCGAGAAAGTTTAAATTAAATTAAATTTCAGTGGCTTCCCTGGTGGCTCAGTGGTTGCGCGTCCGCCTGCCGATGCAGGGGAACCGGGTTCGCGCCCCGGTCTGGGAGGATCCCACATGCCGCGGAGCGGCTGGGCCCGTGAGCCATGGCCGCTGAGCCTGCGCGTCCAGAGCCTGTGCACCGCAACGGGAGAGGCCACAGCAGAGGGAGGCCCGCATACCAAAAAAAAAAAAAAAAAAAAAAAAAAATTAAATTTCAAATAGTTATATACACTCACAGGTTCAAAATTAAAAATGTGCAGTAGGGTTTACCTTGAAAAGTCTCTCCTACCCTTCGTCATTGGCCACTCAATTTATTTCCCTATAGCAACCAATGTTACCAATCTCTTGTGTATACTTCTGGAAGTAGCCCATAATATACATGCAAATCATATATATCTATTTTCTGTCCCCAAAACACACACATTCAAATGTTAGCTTACCTTGCTTTTTAAACTTTATATATCTTGGATTTTGTTCCATATTGGTACATAAAGAATGTCCTTATTCTATTTTATGACTGCATCATGGTCCATGGTATGGATATCCCTGGAGTGTTTTTAAAATTGGTGTGTATTGACTCAGAGAAACCTTTCCTGTGGTTTTGTCCAAGTTCCTTGTCCATATGGCCTGGCCAGGGGCAGCTAAAGGAAGGACGCCCATTCAGAGATTAGGAGGGACTGCAGGTCCAGATTATGAATGGGATTGGCCAGGACAGATCTGAGTGACAAAGGCAAAGAACAGAGCTGGTGAGCCGCATGCCAGGTGGCGGTCACTGGCAAAAGGCCATTTGTGACCTATCTGCCATTCTCCAGATGGACCACGCTTAAAACAGAGGCACTGACCTTCATTTATACTTGGTTGAGAAAATGTTTCAGCAGAGGCTCAGAGAGAGGATCAGATGCTTCTTACACTTTCTGGCAAGAGGTTGAGGAGTGTCAGAGGGTAAGTGATCTCATACAGCTGACTCAAAATGAGAAAGAATTCTGTGTCTGCTTTAGAAGCATCCACTTGCCTCCGAATTGAAGGCATGTGATGGACTAATCAAAGCATTTCACATCTGACATCTTTGACTTTCCTGGTGGTCTTACGTTGCGAGCCCAGAATGTTTTGAATAGATCGAGGAAACACTTCAAGTTAGTTATGATCAGAGGAAAATATGGGGGTCTTACTGCATGAGGTTTGTTGGCAAGGACAGTGAAAACCTCCTAGAGATGGTGGGGGTCATTTTGTATAAGTAAATGAATCTCAGGACTCTCTAAACAGGAGGGGTGATTTGACTTGGGAATGGGACATTTCCCACACTTGGAGGGATGGGAGGGAGCCCACAAGGATGTAAAGGAAACTGGGATGGTGGTGATGGAGAAGCTGAGAGGGTTTCTATGGGAAAACCCAGGGAGTAATGATCTGTCATTGATGAATTAAGCTAGATCCACCCGGAAAGACTTGCTCTATTACTTTCCCCCTGAATTTCAGTCAATTCCACATGACCAAGTTTTCATTATTGAGTGAAAAAGGAATCAAGTCGAGAATAAAGACTCATTCTTTATTATGGGATGGAGTGAAACAAATATCCAACCAAACTTAACCATCAAACAATTAAAATTTACATTCTTAAATAGCATAAATATTTAATATTTGGATTAAATAGGACTTAAAACTATAATTGCAGAGAGGCTATAAATGAAGAAAAATAGAGTGCTATATGAAAAATCTTAGGAGATTAGCCAATACTGTGATTAGAGAGAAGTTTATAGCCTTAACACTTTTATGATTAAAGATCTGCGTGATGCTGTGGTTTGAACATAATTTGGCTACTCACTTATTCTAATGCACCTGCCATGGCTTGAAAATGTTTCTGGTATACCTCTTTAGGAATTTCATGTAGACCCAGTTTTCTTTATTAAACCTTCTAAGGTGAATATTTTGAATGTGAAACATTCATTTTGTTGTTTAAATTTACATGTGTTTAGAGAGTCATATAACCATATCATCCATCAAATATATTTCTAAGCCTCACTTACTAGCTTTTCTTATCACACAAAAGCAACATATCACCATTGCAGTAATAAGAATATAGGATTGGGCTTCCCTGGTGGTGCAGTGGTTAAGAATCCGCCTGCCAATGCAGGGGACACGGGTTCGAGCCCTGGGCTGCGAGGATCCCACATGCTGCGGAGCAACTAAGCCCGTGTGCCACAACTACTGAGCCTGCACTCTAGAGCCCGTGAGCCACAACTGCTGAGCCTGCGAGCCACGACTACTGAAGCCCGCGCGCCTAGAGCCCGTGCTCCGCAACGAGAGAAGCCACCGCAATGAGAAGCATGCGCACCGCAACGAAGAGTAGCCCCCGCTCACCACAACTAGAGAAAGCCCGCGCGCAGCAACGAAGACCCAACGCAGACAAAAATAAAGAAATAAATAAATAAAATTAAAAAAAAATAGGATCAAGCAAAAAGAAAAAAAAGGCAGGTAAGAATGTAGATAACCAGAACTTGTGTAGCAGCTGGATGATGTCTTTAAGGACTCAGGTTTCTTTGTTCTTCCTGCTCCACCAGCCTTAGCAGGTAGTTTTCTTTCACAAGGTCACAGAATGGCTGCAGAACCTCCCAGCATTCAGTCTACATTCTAGGCGTGCAGAATATGGAATGGCCAAAAGTCTTCTCCTTGCAAGGCTTTGTCTTTTTCACTTCAGAAGGGATAATGATACTTTTCCCAGGGACTCCATGTATATCTTTATTGGCCAAGACTGAAGGGGAAGCTGTAAGTTAGAATATTTTTATTTGGGAACATTGAGCAATATCAGGGTTCTGGGTTTCCCTGGTGGCGCAGTGGTTGAGAGTCCACCTGCCGATGCAAGGGACACGGATTTGTGCCCCGGTCCGGGAAGATCCCACATGCCGCGGAGCGGCTGGGCCCGTGAGCCCTGGCCGCTGAGCCTGCGCGTCCGGAGCCTGTGCTCCGCAACGGGAGAGGCCACAGCAGTGAGAGGCCCGCGTACCGCAAAAAAAAAAAAAAAAAAAAAAAAAGTATC
>NC_041227.1:64051512-64053122 GCF_002837175.3 Physeter macrocephalus
CCCACATGCCGCGGAGCGGCTGGGCCCGTGAGCCCTGGCCGCTGAGCCTGCGCGTCCGGAGCCTGTGCTCCGCAACGGGAGAGGCCACAGCAGTGAGAGGCCCGCGTACCGCAAAAAAAAAAAAAAAAAAAAAAAAGTATCAGCGTTCTGTTAGTGAGAGGGAAGGGGAGATGGACATGGGGTGTGCACCTAGCAGATCTGCCACAGGAGGACTCTGCGCCCGCCTTTAGTCTTCATTAATGTGACAAATTTGTTTCCTTCATAGCATTTTCTATACATTGTGGTTTTATAATTATTAATTTTTACCAGAAAAAAATTACTTATTTTTGTCTGTTTTCTGCATTGGACCAAGATCATTTTTGATTTGTAATTGGAGATAATACTTTTGAGTGAATGTATGCACAAAGGGGCAAAGGGGCTTTCCTGTTTCCGGTTCTATGCAGAATTGGTCTACGTTGGTCCAATATTGACCACTGAGATGGGCTTTGCAAGAGTTTGGGCATTTCCCTTTTCACCATTTTCAGTTTCTGATTAAAGGAGAAGGGAAAGTTTAGATCTCTAGAAATCTCTTTGTCAGCTTAGATACCCGGAAGTGGCAGAGGATAGAGGGAGCAGAGATGGAGGGGTACAGACTTATCTTCGTGCTTTCCTTCATCAGTCTCCCTTAAGCCATCCCTCCTTCTCTGCCTCTGCAGCTCAAAGCCGCTGGAGCATGCAGCCCCTCTCCTGCCGCCATGATGTTTCTTGGCTGTGCCTCTGTTCCACTCAGCATCTCTCCTCCACCACGTGTGCCGTGTGTGGGGAGCTGCAGGGACTCTCGCGAGATTTCTGAGCCTCATAGTCTTTGGTATTTGGGATGGAGGCTCACTGGGAACAGCAATTTGCTCCCAACAACGTGTCTCCAACCCACCCCCCCCAACATAAACCCAAACCCCTCTACTCCACAGAGCATCGATGCAGCACTCCCGAGGTCCTTTCCGGGTTGTACCATTTTATCATAAAGAGAGAATACTTATTGATTTCCATGATTTTTAAAACTTGTAGTAAAATACCCACAACATAAAATTGACCTTCTTAACCATTTCTAAGTGTAGAGGACTCTTTTCATCCTGCAAAACTGAAACTATATGCATTAAACAACAACTGTTTATTCCTCTCTCCCCCCAGCCCCTGGCAACCACTCGTCTACTTTCTGTCTCTATGATTTTGATTACTCCAGGTTCCTTATGTAAGGATTTGTATTTTGTGGCTGGCTTATTTTACTTAGCACCATGTCTTCAAGGTTCAAACATGTTCTTTCTATTGAATATGTATACAACGATTTGTTTAGCTATTCATTCATTGCTGGACACTTGGATTGCTTTTGAAACCTTTTGGCTATTGTGAATAATGTTGTTATGAACATGGATAGACAGATACCTCTTCAAGCTGTGCTTTTATTCTTTTGGCTATATACCCAGAAGTGGAATTGCTGTATCATATGGTAATTCTATTCTCAATTTTTTAAAGGAATCCCCATACTGTTTTCCATAGTGGCTGCACTGTTTTGCATTCTCATCAACAGTCTATAAGGGTTTGAATTTCTCCACATCCTCACCAACGCCTGTTAT
>NC_041227.1:64054421-64067896 GCF_002837175.3 Physeter macrocephalus
TGTTTTCTGCATTGGACCAAGATCATTTTTGATTTGTAATTGGAGATAATACTTTTGAGTGAATGTATGCACAAAGGGGCAAAGGGGCTTTCCTGTTTCCGGTTCTATGCAGAATTGGTCTACGTTGGTCCAATATTGACCACTGAGATGGGCTTTGCAAGAGTTTGGGCATTTCCCTTTTCACCATTTTCAGTTTCTGATTAAAGGAGAAGGGAAAGTTTAGATCTCTAGAAATCTCTTTGTCAGCTTAGATACCCGGAAGTGGCAGAGGATAGAGGGAGCAGAGATGGAGGGGTACAGACTTATCTTCGTGCTTTCCTTCATCAGTCTCCCTTAAGCCATCCCTCCTTCTCTGCCTCTGCAGCTCAAAGCCGCTGGAGCATGCAGCCCCTCTCCTGCCGCCATGATGTTTCTTGGCTGTGCCTCTGTTCCACTCAGCATCTCTCCTCCACCACGTGTGCCGTGTGTGGGGAGCTGCAGGGACTCTCGCGAGATTTCTGAGCCTCATAGTCTTTGGTATTTGGGATGGAGGCTCACTGGGAACAGCAATTTGCTCCCAACAACGTGTCTCCAACCCACCCCCCCCAACATAAACCCAAACCCCTCTACTCCACAGAGCATCGATGCAGCACTCCCGAGGTCCTTTCCGGGTTGTACCATTTTATCATAAAGAGAGAATACTTATTGATTTCCATGATTTTTAAAACTTGTAGTAAAATACCCACAACATAAAATTGACCTTCTTAACCATTTCTAAGTGTAGAGGACTCTTTTCATCCTGCAAAACTGAAACTATATGCATTAAACAACAACTGTTTATTCCTCTCTCCCCCCAGCCCCTGGCAACCACTCGTCTACTTTCTGTCTCTATGATTTTGATTACTCCAGGTTCCTTATGTAAGGATTTGTATTTTGTGGCTGGCTTATTTTACTTAGCACCATGTCTTCAAGGTTCAAACATGTTCTTTCTATTGAATATGTATACAACGATTTGTTTAGCTATTCATTCATTGCTGGACACTTGGATTGCTTTTGAAACCTTTTGGCTATTGTGAATAATGTTGTTATGAACATGGATAGACAGATACCTCTTCAAGCTGTGCTTTTATTCTTTTGGCTATATACCCAGAAGTGGAATTGCTGTATCATATGGTAATTCTATTCTCAATTTTTTAAAGGAATCCCCATACTGTTTTCCATAGTGGCTGCACTGTTTTGCATTCTCATCAACAGTCTATAAGGGTTTCAATTTCTCCACATCCTCACCAACACTTGTTATTTTGTTTTTTTTTCTTGTTTTTTTTTAAAATAAATTATTTATTTATGTATTTATTTTTGGCTGCGTTGGGTCTTCGTTGCTGCCCACGGGCTTTCTCTAGTTGTGGTGAGCAGGGGCTACTCTTCGTTGAGGTGCACGGACTTCTCATTGCAGTGGCTTCTCTTGCTGCGGAGCATGGGCTCTAGGTGCGCAGGCTTCAGTAGTTGTGGCATGTGGGCTCAGTAGTTGTGGCTCGTGGGCTCTAGAGCACAGGCTCAGTCATTGTGGCACACGGGTTTAGTTGCTCCGCGGCATGTGTGATCTTCCCGGCCCAGGGCTCGAACCCATGTCCCCTGCATTGGCAGGCGGATTCTTAACTACTGCATCACCAGGGAAGTCCCTGTTTATTTGTTTTTTTGGCTGTACGGTGTGGCATGCGGGACCTTAGTTCCCTGACCAGGGATCCAACCCATGCCCTCTGCAAAGTCTTAACCACTGGACCGCCAGGGAAATCCCCTTTTTTTTTTTTGATAGTATCCATTTTAATGGATGGGAGGTGGTATCTCATTGTGGTTTTGATTTGCATTTCCCTACTGATGAGTGATGTTGAACATCTTATCATCTTTGGAGAAATGTCTGTTCAAGTCGATTTCCATGACTTTGCATTATCACATCTGTATTGTTTCAGGCAAGTCAGCTAGAGTAAACTCTGGCATTTAGACTGATTTTGTGTTTTTTTGCAAATAAATTCTGCCCCCAAAGAACCTCCAACCTTCTGGAAGCAGTCAGCACGAGCACAGTTCTGAAGATAACTTTTTTAAAAAAGGAAATTCATAAAAGTATCATGCATCTTCCTTTTTTGACACTAATGGAACAATTTAATGTAATTTCAGAGGGAAGCAGAGCTGCTGGAAAGGCTTGTGTGATGAGGGAAGGTTACCCAGCTCCGTTGTCAGGTGACATGTGGGAGCAGAGAGTAGTGTTCTCTGCAGTCTCTAAGGGAGAGGAGTGGGTGAGACAGCCCATTGCAGGCCCCCCAGGGCTTGGAGCAGAGTCTGGGGAAAGGGGATGGAAGAGGGGAAAGGCAATCCTTCAAGAGTCCTGCAGAATTTGGTGGAAATGTTGTTTCACCCTACAGATTCTACTTCCTTCTAAGTACAGGGTAATGGAAGCAGTGTGCCCTGGTGGTATGGTGGTTAAGGAAACTGCTCTTGGACTTTGAGTCTCTCTAGGCCTCAGTTTCCTCTCTTTCAAATGGGGACATTAATATGACCCACCTCATAGGGGTTGTGATATGGTTTAAACAAGAAAAGGTGGGTAAAATGCTGGCACCTAGTGAGTGACTAAGTAAGTTATTATGAAGGTGCTAGAGACTTAAATCTTTGCCCCTGGAAATCCGCTGGTCTCATGAAGAGACAGCCTCGTTCCTACAAAAGTGTAATGCAAAGTGGGAAGAAATAAGGGCTAAGACTTGATACGCTCCCAGGTTACAAGAATGCTGGGGAATGAACCTTTGCTTCTGAATCATAATTCTTGGAGGGCAGTCATTAAGGCGGGCTTCACAAGAAGAAGCATTTGAGTTGACTTTGGCAGGCTCAGTTGAGTTCTAATCTGCAAAGCTTAGGGAAACGGCAGTGCAGGCAGGGCAAAGGCTTGCGGCCATGATAGTTCATGGTTAATTACCAGCTGAGATGTTTAGTGTTACGGTACGTGGAACACTAATGTAAGATCATGAAAACATTGAAATTCAACGTTCTAAAAAGATGTTGGCCGATTAAAATAACATGTTCATATTTATCTGTGGACACATATGTAAATGTAAAAGGATTGAAATCAAATCCTACAGGATCCAGGCAGGAAGCATAAATGAGTGAAGTGGGTTGGGTGTAAAACAATGATGGTGGTCAGGCTTGTGTTGAGCTGGAGAGAGGGCGCCTTATTAAAAGGGGTACCAGTTGACTATCTTAATTCAGAAGGAAATTCGTTGCTTTATGTAACCGAAAAATCTAAAGGTATCTGCTCAGGTATAGTTTGATCCAGGGGCTCCTTATGTTACCCGGGACATGGTTTCTCTCATTTCATCTCTACTTCTTCTTTATTGGCTCCACTCTCAAGGAGAAGAGCCTCCCCTCACTATCGCAGGATGGCAGTGGAAGCTCTCCTCACGTTTCCTCTGGGTTCAAGTTCACGTGTGGAAGAGTAGCTTCATCTCTCTTGTATCTCCCTGCTTCTGAATTGGCTACCAGGGCCAATGAGAAAGTAATGATCTGATTGGCCAGCCTTGTGCACGCTTGGAATTCAGAGTAGAATTAACACTGTTTGAATTATGTGGGCTAAGAGTGGGGAAGGGACAGTTCTTCAGAAGGGTATGTGGTATTGTTATTAAAAGAAGGTTTAGTAAGTACTCACTGTGCCATCTAATGCTCCACAGCATATCGTGGTGACCATCCAGTCCTGAGTTACTAACCTACTGCTCTCAGAGTGGTATGTTTGGACAGCTCTAGTCATCATAGTGTCTCTCCGAGTACTGAGCTGACGTTGGCGTCACTCTAGTTCCTGGCATTCTTTCTAGTCCCAACCACGAACAACATGGTTTGGCCAGGGTGGGAGGGGAGAGGTTTCTTGTTGTGCTCACAAAAGGGACCTGGCCAACAGACACTTTAACTTCAAGTATCCTTCCATAATCACTGAGGAAGGAAAGGGGACCTTGGCAAGTCTTGTAGTTCTTTTTTTTTTTTTTGCGGTACGCGGGCCTCTCACTGTTGTGGCCTCTCCCGGACGCGCAGGCTCAGCGGCCATGGCTCACGGGCCCAGCCGCTCCGCGGCACGCGGGATCCTCCCGGACCGGGGCACGAACCCGCGTCCCCTGCATCGGCAGGCGGACTCTCCACCACTGCGCCACCAGGGAAGCCCAAGTCTTGTAGTTCTTGAAGCTCTCCCTGGCAGTACCCATCACTGCCAAACACGTATCATTGACCAAAGTGAGTCACATGGCCATACCTAACCTCAAAGCAGGTGCGTGGGTTCCATACTGCTCTATGCTTGGAAGGAGGGAGAATCAGAATCTTTGACTTAGTGTCCGCTTGTCCAACTGACCTTCTATATTTCTGTGTTCCTCCTGCTAACCCATTTCTTTTTCTTCTAGGGACGTGTATAAATAATTTTTCAAGACCCGACGCAAGACTCTAATAGTCATCTTTGTTTCATTACTTCCTCATAGACTGTGATATCTCTAGATCCTGATTTTAAAATTCAAAGCCTCCCTAGGCCCACCTACTTGTACATCAGCTGCGCACTTAGAGAGTAGACCCCATCTAGCTTCATTCCGGATCTGGGTAAAACTAGCAATATTTAACAGACTCTTGAGGTTGGCTATTTCCTCGGACCTTTTTGCAGTCTCTTAGACAAAGCCTTCTAGGTCAGCATCTGACTATGAGTGTATTTTGGATACCATTATTTAACCACTTTCTAATTTACCTCAAATCCTAAGCACTCAATGGAGGAAGAAGGGAACACAGCTTCTAGAAGGATGCTGAGAGGAGGCAAAGGGGAATGAGAAAGTGCCCCAAATAGGAAAACACTGACATTATCCCTTTGGGGGCTCTTTCTTCTTATAAAATCTCTGCCTGGGGTGCCTTCCATTGGGATCCCTGTCCTTTGCTCTGGGAATATCTCAGTGCATTACTCCCCAGGAAGAGGCATCCCTTTCCCTTTTCATTCTGCAGGACACGCCCCTGGGCTACTCTCAGGCCTGGCTGGTCATTGGGTATCTGTGGCCATGGGTGCTCATTCCGTCCTAGTCACTCCTTGACTCTCCTCCATTAACCATGACGTGTGTGCTCTTAAGGCTGGAAAGAGAGCTCGTATTCCCACAGTTGCTGGCAGAGTACCAGGGACTCTGTTCTCGACACTGTCCTGTCAGCTCTGCAATGCTAAACCCTAGCAACGCTGCCTGAGATGGTCCTGTCTTTTTCCAAACAAGAAGACGTCTTAAAAGCTTGAATAAAGGATCTCAGTCTGCCAGGCAGCCCCCAGGCTTCAAAATATTGCCCTGCAAGATTATTTTAGTCCAGAGTTTTCTCAAAAGCCTCGATGGGCACGTTACCTGATTTATTTATCCATTGAGGTATTAATTGAATACCTGCTGTGTCGGGTGGTGGTGGCGGGGATGTCTAACGGTGAAACAGCGATCACAGTTGGCAAGTCCCTGCCATGACAGAAGCGTCGTCTAGTAGAGAATACAGACTCATAATCAGGCAGGCGCCCGTACAGGGCCTCGGAGCTATGGTTGCTGTAAGTGTGCGATCCTGAGGCATGCAGAGTTGGGGCACCTAACTGAAGGCATCAGGGAGGCTTCCAGGGCCAAAGGATCTCGGAGTCTAGCTTTCAGGATGATAGATTTCATTCAGTAATGGGGGGGCGTGGAAAGAAGGGGAAGGGGGTTCTAGTCAGAGGGAATAGCGTATGCAAAGGGCACAGGAGGGTTCAGTTTGGCTTGGCTGGCACAGAGCATCTGTCCTTGTATATTTATAAGGTGGGGGTGTGGTTAGGGAAAAGGAAGGCAGGAACCTGATTATAAGTGGCTCATATGTCCAACGGAAGAGTGTAGATTTTATTCTGAGGGTACAGATGTCTTTTTTTAAAAATAAAGTATTACATGATTAGATTTGCCTTTTAGATGCCACTCTGGCTGCAGTTGAAAGGTGAGTTTCCAGGTGACAAGGCTGGAGGAGGGGACTTGGTGGGAGGAGGCAGGTGTAGTGATCTAGGCTGGACTTGAGGATGCCTGGATTGCAGTGAGGAAGGAGAGGTGGATGGAGGCTTGGAGGGATAGTTAGGGAGTGTTGTTGAGAGACCTTGGGGATTGGCTGGGAGTGGGAGGAGTCAGGGGCGGCTCCCAGGCTTCCGGCTTGGGTGCGGGGGTGGGTTGGTGGTGCAGTTCACAGAGCTGGGGACCACGGGAAGAGGAACATGTTTCGAAGGAGCTTGGAGTTTCCCTTGTAGATGCCTAGTTGATGTCCAAGTGGCACAGATCAGTTGGCATGTGATCTTCAGACCTGGGGCTTTGGGCCTCGACCTGGGCTCAAGACAGAGGTTTGGGACCCAGTTGCCTACCAATGGTAATTGCAGTCACGGAGTGTGATGAGCTTTCCCCAAGAGCTCATGTCGACTCTGGTGAGAGGAGAAGCGGGCCCCAGGCGGGGGACACTGGCTTTGGAAATACTGTTGAAATGAAAGCACTTACAGAGTTATTTCAGCAGACATTTATTGAGCAAGAGCTTGTGCAAGGCACAGAGGCACGTATGCTGTAGGGGGGCCTCTGATGGATGGAGCTCGGCATCGTGAAAGGAAGTGATCGCTATCAGGGGCAGAGAGCTTTCTATAGATGCCCCTAGTGTGCAAGAGACGGTGACAAAGATTGGGAGCAAGGTAGAAGAAGAGGGCAGCGAGCAATATAGGCTGGAAAACACACTTCTGTAGGGGGACTGGAGGGCTTCCTGGAGAAGGTGACTTTCTTTTTAACCTGGAAAAATAACCTCGATACATGATTTTAATTTCATACCCGGGCCTGGCATTGCATATGAATAATAGAGTAGTTGCTCTTTTCTCATAAGCAAAAAGTAAGAAGTTGCCTTTTGTATTAAACTTTTGTTTAAGGAGATCTTTTGTCAGGTGGAGCTGGAGTCTTGGAACGGAGAACTGGGGAGGGCAGGTGAGTGAGCGGGCGCTGCCTGAGAGGGAGAAAGCGTGAGGGATGTTTTCAGGATACGTGAGTCCCTCCTCATGGCAGGAATCCAGGTGGCTGAAAAGCATTTTGGGAAATCATAATAGAAAATTGTAAGAAAGTTTGCTGCAGAGTTTGGGGTCCATCATGGAGGCAGAGGGGAGCTATTGAGTAATTAGAAACTAGAGGCCGATGTGGCCTCCAGAGCACACTGGCTAAAAGTGTGAACTTTGAATCAGACAGAACTGGGGTTGCATTTAAACTCTTTTGCTTCCTAGCTGTGCGGTCTTGGGCAGTGTATTTACCTCTCTGAGCCTCGGTTTTCTCATCTGTCAAACAGGAATGAAATACCTCAGAGGAGGTTGTGAGGAATGAAGTAAAATAGCGTATAGAAAGCACTCAGCAGTGTCTGGAATACAGCAGTCCCTCAACACATGTTACCGTAATAACACTTTATACATGATCATACCCACAAAAGCACGGAGGCTGTCCTTTTAACTTATATACTTTGGTAGCCTCAGGGCCTAGGATTGTGTCTGGCATATAATAGATGCTCAACAAATATTTCTTGGATAAAAGATCAATTACGCCAGTTTTGTTTTGGAAGGGATCTTATTTTATGTGGAAAAATACTTTGATACTTTGATAAAGCCTTCCGGAGGAGGTGAATTTCCCTTTCTCTTATTTTATGTGGAAAAATACTTTGATACTTTGATAAAGCCTGGTGGGGGGGTAGGAGACAGTGTCTTGTGAAATGTGACTCCCCACATGCAGCCCCCTAAAAACCTTCTGTAATGTTTTGCATCTGTAATGCTTCTATCTGCCATCTGCTGTGGTTGATATGGGATTTGTAGAGATTCATGTGACTATCAGACCTCCTAGTAACTCTGCTTCCACGGGAAGGCAGCTGTCTCCCAGCCAGCTGGTGTCTTCTGGATGTGGGAAGCTTGCATCTGGGGGAGGAGAACAGCTTGAGGAAAGATGGCAGGAAGTGTGTGGGGAGGGATAATGATGGGCCCGCGAGGCAGCCTTACTTTGTGTGGATGGGCAGGTGCTCAAGGTGGATGTTTTTTTTCCCACCTGAGTTTATGGAGTTGCTCTTTTGAAGAGCATTTAAATGACTTGCCTGCAGATTCTAGGAAAGAAGTTAAATGTGGTTTTCAGTGTCTGTCTTTCTAAATTTCTTCCTTCTAACTTATTGTGGTTGTTATGTCTCCAGACAAAGAGCATTTAGTACTTATTATGGGCTTCATAGGGTTGTTATGAATTAACACATGCAAAGCTCTTAGTGCAGGACCCGAAACATAGACGACATTTAATATTATTATTGTTATTAATATTATTATTGTTATTAATTGTATTATGAATTAACACATGCAAAGCTCTTAGTGCAGGACCCGAAACATAGACGGCATTTAATATTATTACTGTTATTAATTGCATGCATTAAGCCCTGCGTCCACTTAATGCATGCAACAACATTGTGTGGTCAGTTCTATTATGATGTCAATGTTAGAGACACACCTTGACAATATTGTGGTCTGAACAGATGTGTGGTCATGTTTGAAGGAATCTGAAGCTCCCGGAGGTCGATGACTTGCTCAGGATCACTCAGGAAGCAAGTGGCAGAGCTGATTGCCATGGTAACCATTTCCAAGCATCAGTGCACCAGGATGGACTTGAGGATTCCCAGTCTGGCATTGGCTGGACCCCTAGAACACTGGGAGTGTCTGGTCAGAGAAGTAAAGGAAGCCAGTAATTCCTGAACAGTGCCTGCCATGGCTGGGGGTCGGTGAAGACGCCCTCAAAGACCTTTCTGTCCCCTCTCATCTCACCGTCCAAGCGTTTTATCTTTCATTCCTCTGATACTCCCCACAGCCCCAGGAACTAACCAAGGGAGAGTTTTCTTTATCAGCTATGGGAAGGGGACCATGATTGTCCCGAGGTCCTGGAGCTAATGGTGGGACCGGAACCAGACTTCAGTTTCCGTGTTTCCAAATTCAGTTCTGTTCTTTCAGTAGACCACGAGGCCCCCAGACGAGACAGATGGCAGACAGCTATAGGAGTTTAAAATAGACCGAGCTCACTTCTGAGGTAGACATGTGCGTGGAGAGTGAGCTGGAAGACAGGGACCCCTGTGTGGGAAAGCATTTTGGCAGAAAGGGGCCCAGAGTGGAGCGTTGAACGTGAGGGTGAGTGTAGTTAGGTGGGTGTGAGAGTGTGAGAAGGGCCTCGGGTGGGAGCCAACGTGAGACAGAGCAGGGAGGAGGGAAGACAGAGGGTGGCTGCCGGGCGAAGCGTGGTGAGCATTTGTATGGCTTCCTCCCTCCTCTCCAGCTGTGCCCACCAGCTGTGCTCCGGAGAGATGGGAGGGTCAGGTGGTCGTACTGGGATGACTGCTGTTTTTTCCTTCCCATCCTTCTGGCCTGCTGGGTCTTACAGGCTGATGTCCCAGGAGAAGGGTGAATTTCCTGCAGAGTGAGCTCGTACAGACCCCTTTAGGGTGACTTTGAGGTCTGTGCATTCCCTACTTTTTGGCAAACAGGCCCCAAGGGATGGCCCCTGGCATCTGCCTTTGAACCATGTGACTGAGATTCCTGCCCATTGCTGATGGACCAGGCATGGCTTCACCCGATTCTTTCTCTGGGACTTGGACTTTGCATTGAGAGATGCCAGCTAGCCTCTGTCAACGCCAGACTGGAAGGCTGTGTGGTCTCAGGGACTGTGCGATGTGTACCGAAAAGCAAACAAAGCCTCACTGCTTCTGGAGCAGGCTCAGAGGTGGTGTGGACTGAGAGACGGAAGTGGCTGCCTTGCTTCTCAGCCATCCTGCATTGAAGCCAAACTACCGTCGCTGCCCCTGGTTTCTGTGAGTTACTTCGTCTCCTTATAACAGAACTTCTTTCTTTGCTTGAACTAGTTTTAGTGGGATTCTGACACTTGTAATCCTAAGTGCCCTGAGGAAGAGGCTGACAAGATGAAGGTGGAAAACTTGTCCATAAAGGGAATGAGGTTATTGGAATCTCTCTGGAGGGCACATTCTGGGAATTATTAGAGTGCATTTCTGATTGGAGGGGGTCTTGTAGGTATCTGGGGATTGAAAAGTGGGAACAGATACTACAGCAGTTGATTTTGGTCCATCCAACAGCCATTCCCCAATCGTTCCTGGTTTTGTTTAGTGAAAATGTGCCCAAGGGACAAAGTATAAGTGATGCAAGGTAGTTCTATTTCCGCTCGCAGTGACTGGTCTAGAGCTGGGCATGGGACCCAGTTTTGGCCAGTGTAAAAGAGAAAAGAACTCTTTTTTTTGTCTCAGCCCTTCTTCCTGCCTTGGAGGTTGAAAACAATGGTTGGAGCCATGGCAACCACCTTGTGACTATAAATGGATCCCTAGAATCCCTAGAGCCTTGAACCACTCACAGCCCCAGAAGCCTCCTGCTTCAAGTGTTTTCTGTATGTGATATTTTTTAAAAAAATTTCTTTCTTTCTTTCTTTCTTTCTTTCTTTCTTTCTTTCTTTCTTTCTTTCTTTCTTTCTTTCTTTCTTTCTTTCTCTCTCTCTCTCTCTCTCTCTTTCTTTCTTTCTTTCTTTCTTTCTTCTCTCTCTCTCTCTCCCTCCCTCCCTCTCTCTCTCTCTCCCTCCCTCCCTCTCTCCCTTCCTTCCTTCGTTCCTTCGTTCCTTCCTTTCTTTCTTGCTATGTTGGGTCTTCGTTGCTGTGCGCGGGCTCTCTCCAGTTGCGGCGAGCGGGGGCTGCTCTTCGTTGTGGTGCAACGGGCTTCTCTTGGCGGTGGCTTCTCTTGTTGTAGAACACGGGCTCTAGGCGTGCGGGCTTCAGTATTTGTGGCGTGTGGGCACTGTAGTTGTGGCTCGCGGGCTGTAGAGCACAGGCTCAGCGGTTGTGGCGCACGGGCTTAGTTGCTCCGCGGCGTGTGGGATCTTCCTGGACCAGGGCCTGAACCCGTGTCCCCTGCATTGGCAGGCGGATTCTTAACCACTATGCCACCAGGGAAGCCCTGTGTGTGATATTTTTTGATAAGCCCCTTTTGTTTAAGCAGCATTTACTTGGCTGTTATGTTAATTGAAGCCCAGAGCATCTTAATTGATACAGTTGCGCCTCATGATTTGGAGATCTGGGAGGAAAACAAGGTGAAAGAGCATGTACAATAATCTTTTTAAGCAGAAAGTTAATGCTTTCCCACATGAAGACCTTTAGCTCTGGCATTAAAGGCTGGTTTGTAAAGCCCTGACTTTGAGAGTTGTGTGAACTGATATCTGTCCATCAACCTATCCATACATCATGCATGCAGGCATCCAACATCTGTCCATCCATTCGTCTGTCCGCCTCTCTATCTGACTTTCTTTTTATGAAACTTTCCCTTTGAACAACGGAGGAGTTCCTTCCTGGCCTTGCTTGATTCTGTCTGTTGTCATTTTGGTATAAATGTTTTTCTCTCTCCAGTTAGGTCACATTTAGAGAAATGAGATAAGGTGGTCATAGCAGGGTGTGAAGGAGATTCTGCTGCAGCCTCTCTAGGGACACCTTGTCTTGCAGAATGTCTGGCATTTTAAGAGAAATGTTGATTTTTAGATGTTGGGGAAAAAGTGTTTCTTCTGTTTTTAAGACATTAAAAACTCCCACTTCCTCTTATTTCACTCCCTGTGGCTTCCTCAAAGACATTCAAGCACTGTCAGCTTTAGGCCTGGCTCTGTTGGCTGGAAAGCGCCGGGGTACGTCTGCAGAAAAATGGTGTGGGATTGCCTCAGGGGTGCTTCCTTCAGGGAGTAATTACTATTTTCATAGTACTTTTAAGGGGAAGATATTCTTTAATTTTTGATTCTTAGGAATTATGCTTGCTCAAGTAGGTGCACTGGCTTTTGTTACAAAAATCAATTCCATAAAATATTTTCTGTTTAAAAAATTTTTATCCATCTTAGACTCTTGTCCACTTCAGGTTAGAATGGAACGTGTTTGTATGTGTGCCTGCCCCCTCTCGGCCTGGCTGTTACTGGAGTGGGGGTGATGGGGGTCCTTGAGGCGGGGATGCCAGCACTGGTAGCATGTCCAGTGATTTCTGATTGAGGTCCTTGGGGTTGTAAGTCCTTCGGGAGGAAAGAGAAGGGGGAAGAAACCCAGGGTGATAGGAATGTGAACCACACACTCAGGAATAACCAAATGTGATTTCATTTAGAAAACAGAGTTCTTCTTGAGCAAAGCGGGCTTTTCTTTTCTGAAACTGGCCTTTGCTAATGCTTGAGTCCTTGCTTGAGTGCAGTGATGGCTGGGTAAGAGGATGTGGTTTTGGGCCGCAGGAACATCTGGAACCACTGGTCACAAACCTGGCTGAACACTGGTCACCTGGAGGACGCGTTCGTACATACAGATTCGGAACCTCACCTCAGATCTGCCCAGTCAGGAGGCTGTCACTGTGGTTGTGTGTTAGGTTTACCTGGGGAGATTTTAAAAGCCCCAGTGCCCTGGCCCTACCTCGAACCTATTAAATCAGAGTATCTGGGGGTGAGGTTGGAGCAGTAGCCTTTACTGAAGGTTCCCCAGGTGAGTAAAAGGAGCAGCCAGGTTTGAGAGCCACTGGGCGAGATAATCTGTACTTTTTATAAAGCCTGATGCAGTCAATCTTTTGTGACTGGACCATAGCCACTTACCAGTATAGACAAGGCAGGCTCACCCCACCTTCATGACTGTAGCAAACCGCTTACTAATGGGCACATTGGAGAAATAGCAAACCACAGGAACCCAAAAGGAATATAAAATGAAACTTATATCACGTCAGCCTTGGGCACCCATATCCCTTCTCCACATCAAAATTCTCTTAAGTTGAAAAAATAGACTTTTTTAAAATGTAATTTTTGGATAATATATTTACATGGTTCAAAAAATACAAGGGCGTGTACAGTCTTAAAGTCTCTCATTCATGTCTGTCCTCCATCCACCCCCTGCCCACCCCTTCTTTGGGTATCCTTCCAGAAGTTTTTTTCTGTTACTCCCTTGTTTTCACAGGAAAATGTGTCATACTACAACCCATATTCTCCACTTTGCTCTTTCTGCTAATATTTGGTTAGTAGGCTCCAGTATGCTGGAATGGCTGGCCTTTGTTCTGATTGGTTGGGTATCCTCACTGATTGGCAGGGGCTCATGCCATGCCAGCGTTTACATATTTGAATTAGTCCCGCCTACCTCCCCAACCTTGCGTCTTGGAGAACTTTCTATATCCGTACAAAGAGAGGTTCCTTAAACCTAAATAAATTAGATGCCAGGCTTTCCATTGTATGGATGATTCATAATTTATTTAACCAGCCCTGTGGTGGTGGACTTTAGGTTATTTCCAATTTAGGGCTATTACAAACAATGCCATTAAGAATAATGTGGTACATGCCGCGGAGCGGCTGGGCCCGTGAGCCATGGCCAATGAGCCTGCGCGTCCGGAGCCTGTGCTCCGCAGCGGGAGAGGCCGCAGCAGAGGGGGGCCCGCATAC
>NC_041227.1:64068644-64072658 GCF_002837175.3 Physeter macrocephalus
ATGTATATGTATAGCTGATTCACTTTGTTATGAAGCAGAAACTAACACACCATTGTAAAGCAATTATACTCCAATAAAGATGTTAAAAAAAATTTGTTGCTAAAAATGCTAAAAAAAAAAGAAAGAAGGGACAGCTGAAAATGTCCCATCTGGTGGTTTTAGAGGAGACGCTTCTGGTGCTTCAATTCTCCAAGGCCTGTTCTTGGACCATCAGCATGCATCCCCTGGCATTTGTTAAGAATGCAGACCCAAGACTCCACTAGAACTTTTGGGTTGAGCCTGATCAGTTTTTAATAGGCTCCCCAGGTGATGCTTCTGTACACTAGACTTTGAGAACCACTGTTCTAGGGAATTTGTCGTGGAGCAGTGCCCTGGGAGGAAACCCTCTCATGTGATTACACAGTCAGGCCACTCTGGTTCATCCCGGACAGGATCTGTAACTGCCATGAACATTGAAAGCTCTATAATTCCAAGTAAAGACTTGGCCGTGGCATAGGCTGAAAGTAACATTTGACTATCAGTCCCTCTTTGCCCTTGCATGACTAAGATAGCCTAGAATAGGGGAAACACTACTGACAACTTAAGAATAAACAACCAGTTGTTGGCATCTCCGTGAAATCTCCATCAATGGTAAGACACATGGGGCTGAACTGGGTCCACTCATTCCAGGCCTCACCTCCAGAAACTAAGACCAGCTGGAAGCAGTAGAAAACCCTTTGTCTCTCTTCCACGGTCCTATTCCTAGACTAAGAGACCCAAGTAAAAAGTCCTCTTCTGCTCAAGAATCACTTGTTGAAATAACCAGAGGCTTCTTACAACCCCTGATCTTCCTACATTCATTCAGAGAAGTCAGGAAGGTGAAGGAGGCAGTTTACTTGTGCACTGGTGTGTGTAGGGAACTGTTGGTGGCAAACTGAACCTTGAGTGGTGAGGCTTGCATTGGTAAGGTGCATAAGAGAGACCAAAGGAACTTTGGTGTGAGTGCATCCTGGGATCAGAGAACCAAGTAGCAGAGGAGGGAGAAGAGTCTGTTTCAGGACAACAGAGATGCAGTGGATGAGTGCTTGCTAAAAACCTGGTGCTGTGTACATTAGCCTGCCCTCCAGTTTGGCTTGAGAAGGGGATTCAGCCATCACCAAAGTGGGCAGAGAGAAGGACCAAAGATAATCGACACAAACTATTTTTTGGCAAATACAGGGCCTGGATGTATATTTGCAATGAGTAACACAGAATTTAAGACAGTGCAGCTATGTCTACAGAATTTTGAGGGGAAATGTTATCATCTGCATATTTGAATCTCAGTCAAGCTGTCATTAATGTGTGACTGCAATGGAAAGCCAGTTTTCAGATATAAAAAGACTCTGGAGGGACTTCGCTGGTGGCTCCGTGGTTATGAATCCTCCTGCTAGTGCAAGGTACACAGGTTCGATCGCTGGTCCAGGAAGATCCCACATGCCGCGGAGCAACTAAGCCCGTGAGCCACAACTACTGAGCCTGTGCTCCAGAGCCCATGAGCCATAACTACTGAGCCCGCAAGCCACAACCACTGAAGCTCGCACTCCAGAGAAGCCACCGCAATGAGAAACCCATGCACGGCAACAAAGAGTAGCCCCCGCTCACCTCAACTAGAGAAAGCTTGCATGCAGCAACAAGGACCCAAGGCAGGCAAAAATAAAAATAAATAAATAAAGTAATTAAAAAAAAAAAGACTGGAAATCTACCACCAATGAAAGAGTTATTTGAAGGTGTCCTTTATCTGATTGACAGAAGGTCTAATACTAAGAACTTAAGGATGGAGTTACAGTATAGAGGAACTGGGATGAATCCTTCAAGTAATTAAACATAATATTGAGTCCAAATAATCACTTTAAGTCTCACATTAAAATAGATGGCAGAAGGTTTATCAGTTGTAACAAATGTACCACTCTGGTGGGGGGATGTTGATAATAAGAGAGTCCATGCATGTATGGGAGGATATGGGAAATCTCTGTACCATCCCCTCAATTTTGCTATGAACCTTAAACTGCTCTAAAAAGTAAAGTCAAAATAAAATAGATGTTAGATGTCAAAAATATTTGTGAATGAAAGGCAATATGATATAAAAATAACTTCATAATCTTTTATGAAGATTGAGTCTAAAATCCTAGTTTATGTTAATGAAGACTGCAAAGTAGACAGCAGGGGAGTGAGGATAAGGAAAATTTACTTAATTTACTGTCTTTTATATGGAAGACTTAATCAGAAAATACGCCATCAACTTTCTCTGATCAAAATGAAGTAAAACTAGAAGTTAAGAAAAACAGTTATAAAACTCAAGGACTTAAAGAAAACCACTTTCCTTAATAACCCTGGGACATATGCAGCATGGTGCTGGATGTTCTAGTCAGTTCTAAGTAGTGTAATAAGGCAAGAAAAGGCATACATATAAGAAAGGAAGAAATACAACAGTCCTTATTTGTAGATGACATGATTGTGCAGAAAATCCCAAGGAATCTACGAAACAGCAAGACCAAACAACCCTACTACAACTAATAAATGAGTTTGGCAAGGTTACATGGTACAGGATAAACATACCAAAAAATCAATTGTATTTTTATATAGTAGCAAAGAACATGAAAGACTCAGCACAAAAAAAGTCAGTTCTCCCTAAATTTATATACAGGTTTGATGCAATTCCTATCAAAATCCCAACAAAATTCTTTTGTGGATATAAACAAGATTATTATAGAATTTATACAAAAAGGCAAAGGAGCTAGAATATCTAAATCAGTTTTGAAAAAGAAGAATAAAATGGGAGGAATCAGTCTTATTATATAGCTACAGTAATCAAGACTTTGTGGTACTGGTGGAAGGATAGACACATAGATTGCTGGAACAGAATAGAGAACCCAGAAATAGACCCACACAAGTGCACACAATTGATTTTTGACAAAGGCACAAAAACAGTTCCGTGTAGGAAATAGATTTTCAGTAAGTGGTGTTGGCGCAGCTGTACACCAATGGGCAAAGAAATGAACCTTTTGGCCTATGCGTCTCACACCTTCTACACAAATTAGCTCAAAGTAGATCATGGACTTACGCGTAAAACATAAAGCTATAAAACTTTTAGAAGAAAACATAGCAGAAAATCTTCGGAATCTAGGGCCAGGCAAAGAGTTCTTAGACTTGACACCAGAAGCGTGAACTATAAAGGGAAAAATTGGTAAGTTGAACCTCATCGAAATTTAAAACGGTTGCTTTGTGAAAGATCCTGTTAAGAGGATGAAAACAAACTATAGGCTGAGACCAAATATTTGCAAACCACTTATCTGCAAAGGACCATTATCTGGAATGTATAAAGAACCCTTCAAACTCAACTAAACAACCTAATTAGAAAATGGGCAAAAGATATAAACAGACATTTCAGTGAATAGGAGATACAGATGGTAAATAAGCACATAAAAAGATATTCAGTGTCTCTCTCTCTCTCTCACACACACACACACACACACACACACACACACACCCCACAATGAGATACTACTGCACACTTATCAGAATGGCTAAAATAAAAAAATAATGACAACACCAAATGCTGGTGAGGCTATGGCACATCTACATCACTCATATTTTTGGTGGGAATGTAAAATGCGAGAGCCACTCTGGAAAATAGTTCGGCAGTTTCTTAAAAAATGAAACACGCAACTGTGCTATGACCCAGGAATTAAACTCTAATTTATTTATCCCCAAGAAATGAAAATTTATGCTCACACAAAAACCTCTGTGCAAATGTTTATAGCATCTTCATTCATAATAGTCAAAAGCTGGAAACAACCCAAATGTCCTTCAATAAGTAAATGGCTAAACAAATTGTCGTATGTCCACACCATGTACTATCTGTCAGCAATAAAAAGGAACAAACTGCTGATACACTCAACGACCTGATGAATCACCAGAGAATTATGCCAAGTTAAAAAAGCTCAATACTATACTGTATGATTACAATTACATAACTTTTTTTTTTTTTTTTTTTTG
>NC_041227.1:64074030-64118388 GCF_002837175.3 Physeter macrocephalus
TCTTTCTTTCTTTCTTTCTTCTCTCTCTCTCTCTCCCTCCCTCCCTCTCTCTCTCTCTCCCTCCCTCCCTCTCTCCCTTCCTTCCTTCGTTCCTTCGTTCCTTCCTTTCTTTCTTGCTATGTTGGGTCTTTGTTGCTGTGCGCGGGCTCTCTCCAGTTGCGGCGAGCGGGGGCTGCTCTTCGTTGTGGTGCAACGGGCTTCTCTTGGCGGTGGCTTCTCTTGTTGTAGAACACGGGCTCTAGGCGTGCGGGCTTCAGTATTTGTGGCGTGTGGGCACTGTAGTTGTGGCTCGCGGGCTGTAGAGCACAGGCTCAGCGGTTGTGGCGCACGGGCTTAGTTGCTCCGCGGCGTGTGGGATCTTCCTGGACCAGGGCCTGAACCCGTGTCCCCTGCATTGGCAGGCGGATTCTTAACCACTATGCCACCAGGGAAGCCCTGTGTGTGATATTTTTTGATAAGCCCCTTTTGTTTAAGCAGCATTTACTTGGCTGTTATGTTAATTGAAGCCCAGAGCATCTTAATTGATACAGTTGCGCCTCATGATTTGGAGATCTGGGAGGAAAACAAGGTGAAAGAGCATGTACAATAATCTTTTTAAGCAGAAAGTTAATGCTTTCCCACATGAAGACCTTTAGCTCTGGCATTAAAGGCTGGTTTGTAAAGCCCTGACTTTGAGAGTTGTGTGAACTGATATCTGTCCATCAACCCATCCATACATCATGCATGCAGGCATCCAACATCTGTCCATCCATTCGTCTGTCCGCCTCTCTATCTGACTTTCTTTTTATGAAACTTTCCCTTTGAACAACGGAGGAGTTCCTTCCTGGCCTTGCTTGATTCTGTCTGTTGTCATTTTGGTATAAATGTTTTTCTCTCTCCAGTTAGGTCACATTTAGAGAAATGAGATAAGGTGGTCATAGCAGGGTGTGAAGGAGATTCTGCTGCAGCCTCTCTAGGGACACCTTGTCTTGCAGAATGTCTGGCATTTTAAGAGAAATGTTGATTTTTAGATGTTGGGGAAAAAGTGTTTCTTCTGTTTTTAAGACATTAAAAACTCCCACTTCCTCTTATTTCACTCCCTGTGGCTTCCTCAAAGACATTCAAGCACTGTCAGCTTTAGGCCTGGCTCTGTTGGCTGGAAAGCGCCGGGGTACGTCTGCAGAAAAATGGTGTGGGATTGCCTCAGGGGTGCTTCCTTCAGGGAGTAATTACTATTTTCATAGTACTTTTAAGGGGAAGATATTCTTTAATTTTTGATTCTTAGGAATTATGCTTGCTCAAGTAGGTGCACTGGCTTTTGTTACAAAAATCAATTCCATAAAATATTTTCTGTTTAAAAAATTTTTATCCATCTTAGACTCTTGTCCACTTCAGGTTAGAATGGAACGTGTTTGTATGTGTGCCTGCCCCCTCTCGGCCTGGCTGTTACTGGAGTGGGGGTGATGGGGGTCCTTGAGGCGGGGATGCCAGCACTGGTAGCATGTCCAGTGATTTCTGATTGAGGTCCTTGGGGTTGTAAGTCCTTCGGGAGGAAAGAGAAGGGGGAAGAAACCCAGGGTGATAGGAATGTGAACCACACACTCAGGAATAACCAAATGTGATTTCATTTAGAAAACAGAGTTCTTCTTGAGCAAAGCGGGCTTTTCTTTTCTGAACCTGGCCTTTGCTAATGCTTGAGTCCTTGCTTGAGTGCAGTGATGGCTGGGTAAGAGGATGTGGTTTTGGGCCGCAGGAACATCTGGAACCACTGGTCACAAACCTGGCTGAACACTGGTCACCTGGAGGACGCGTTCGTACATACAGATTCGGAACCTCACCTCAGATCTGCCCAGTCAGGAGGCTGTCACTGTGGTTGTGTGTTAGGTTTACCTGGGGAGCTTTTAAAAGCCCCAGTGCCCTGGCCCTACCTCGAACCTATTAAATCAGAGTATCTGGGGGTGAGGTTGGAGCAGTAGCCTTTACTGAAGGTTCCCCAGGTGAGTAAAAGGAGCAGCCAGGTTTGAGAGCCACTGGGCGAGATAATCTGTACTTTTTACCTGCCTGATGCAGTCAATCTTTTGTGACTGGACCATAGCCACTTACCAGTATAGACAAGGCAGGCTCACCCCACCTTCATGACTGTAGCAAACCGCTTACTAATGGGCACATTGGAGAAATAGCAAACCACAGGAACCCAAAAGGAATATAAAATGAAACTTATATCACGTCAGCCTTGGGCACCCATATCCCTTCTCCACATCAAAATTCTCTTAAGTTGAAAAAATAGACTTTTTTAAAATGTAATTTTTGGATAATATATTTACATGGTTCAAAAAATACAAGGGCGTGTACAGTCTTAAAGTCTCTCATTCATGTCTGTCCTCCATCCACCCCCTGCCCACCCCTTCTTTGGGTATCCTTCCAGAAGTTTTTTTCTGTTACTCCCTTGTTTTCACAGGAAAATGTGTCATACTACAACCCATATTCTCCACTTTGCTCTTTCTGCTAATATTTGGTTAGTAGGCTCCAGTATGCTGGAATGGCTGGCCTTTGTTCTGATTGGTTGGGTATCCTCACTGATTGGCAGGGGCTCATGCCATGCCAGCGTTTACATATTTGAATTAGTCCCGCCTACCTCCCCAACCTTGCGTCTTGGAGAACTTTCTATATCCGTACAAAGAGAGGTTCCTTAAACCTAAATAAATTAGATGCCAGGCTTTCCATTGTATGGATGATTCATAATTTATTTAACCAGCCCTGTGGTGGTGGACTTTAGGTTATTTCCAATTTAGGGCTATTACAAACAATGCCATTAAGAATAATGTGGTACATGCCGCGGAGCGGCTGGGCCCGTGAGCCATGGCCAATGAGCCTGCGCGTCCGGAGCCTGTGCTCCGCAGCGGGAGAGGCCACAGCAGAGGGGGGCCCGCATACCGCAAAAAAAAAAAAAAAAGAATAATGTGGTAAATGTACCATTTCAGATGTGTAGAAATTCATCAGCAGAATTCCTCTATGTATTGGTGAAAGGGCATTTGCTGGAGTCGAACTAGTAATGAAGAATTTTGAGAAGGTATCACGTTATCCAGTTTTGCTGCGCCAGGCAGCTCTGCTTCAGGATTGTAGTAGGTGAAGAGTTATATTTGCTTCTTTCCATTGTCTCCGAGGAAATATCAGAAGGGGCAGGTGATGCATAGCACAGGGAGATCAGCTCGGTGCTCTGTGACCACCTAGAGGGGTGGTATAGGGAGGGTGGGAGGGAGGGAGACGCAAGAGGGAAGAGATATGGGAACATATGTATATGTATAGCTGATTCACTTTGTTATGAAGCAGAAACTAACACACCATTGTAAAGCAATTATACTCCAATAAAGATGTTAAAAAAAATTTGTTGCTAAAAATGCTAAAAAAAAAAGAAAGAAGGGACAGCTGAAAATGTCCCATCTGGTGGTTTTAGAGGAGACGCTTCTGGTGCTTCAATTCTCCAAGGCCTGTTCTTGGACCATCAGCATGCATCCCCTGGCATTTGTTAAGAATGCAGACCCAAGACTCCACTAGAACTTTTGGGTTGAGCCTGATCAGTTTTTAATAGGCTCCCCAGGTGATGCTTCTGTACACTAGACTTTGAGAACCACTGTTCTAGGGAATTTGTCGTGGAGCAGTGCCCTGGGAGGAAACCCTCTCATGTGATTACACAGTCAGGCCACTCTGGTTCATCCCGGACAGGATCTGTAACTGCCATGAACATTGAAAGCTCTATAATTCCAAGTAAAGACTTGGCCGTGGCATAGGCTGAAAGTAACATTTGACTATCAGTCCCTCTTTGCCCTTGCATGACTAAGATAGCCTAGAATAGGGGAAACACTACTGACAACTTAAGAATAAACAACCAGTTGTTGGCATCTCCGTGAAATCTCCATCAATGGTAAGACACATGGGGCTGAACTGGGTCCACTCATTCCAGGCCTCACCTCCAGAAACTAAGACCAACTGGAAGCAGTAGAAAACCCTTTGTCTCTCTTCCACGGTCCTATTCCTAGACTAAGAGACCCAAGTAAAAAGTCCTCTTCTGCTCAAGAATCACTTGTTGAAATAACCAGAGGCTTCTTACAACCCCTGATCTTCCTACATTCATTCAGAGAAGTCAGGAAGGTGAAGGAGGCAGTTTACTTGTGCACTGGTGTGTGTAGGGAACTGTTGGTGGCAAACTGAACCTTGAGTGGTGAGGCTTGCATTGGTAAGGTGCATAAGAGAGACCAAAGGAACTTTGGTGTGAGTGCATCCTGGGATCAGAGAACCAAGTAGCAGAGGAGGGAGAAGAGTCTGTTTCAGGACAACAGAGATGCAGTGGATGAGTGCTTGCTAAAAACCTGGTGCTGTGTACATTAGCCTGCCCTCCAGTTTGGCTTGAGAAGGGGATTCAGCCATCACCAAAGTGGGCAGAGAGAAGGACCAAAGATAATCGACACAAACTATTTTTTGGCAAATACAGGGCCTGGATGTATATTTGCAATGAGTAACACAGAATTTAAGACAGTGCAGCTATGTCTACAGAATTTTGAGGGGAAATGTTATCATCTGCATATTTGAATCTCAGTCAAGCTGTCATTAATGTGTGACTGCAATGGAAAGCCAGTTTTCAGATATAAAAAGACTCTGGAGGGACTTCGCTGGTGGCTCCGTGGTTATGAATCCTCCTGCTAGTGCAAGGTACACAGGTTCGATCGCTGGTCCAGGAAGATCCCACATGCCGCGGAGCAACTAAGCCCGTGAGCCACAACTACTGAGCCTGTGCTCCAGAGCCCATGAGCCATAACTACTGAGCCCGCAAGCCACAACCACTGAAGCTCGCACTCCAGAGAAGCCACCGCAATGAGAAACCCATGCACGGCAACAAAGAGTAGCCCCCGCTCACCTCAACTAGAGAAAGCTTGCATGCAGCAACAAGGACCCAAGGCAGGCAAAAATAAAAATAAATAAATAAAGTAATTAAAAAAAAAAAGACTGGAAATCTACCACCAATGAAAGAGTTATTTGAAGGTGTCCTTTATCTGATTGACAGAAGGTCTAATACTAAGAACTTAAGGATGGAGTTACAGTATAGAGGAACTGGGATGAATCCTTCAAGTAATTAAACATAATATTGAGTCCAAATAATCACTTTAAGTCTCACATTAAAATAGATGGCAGAAGGTTTATCAGTTGTAACAAATGTACCACTCTGGTGGGGGGATGTTGATAATAAGAGAGTCCATGCATGTATGGGAGGATATGGGAAATCTCTGTACCATCCCCTCAATTTTGCTATGAACCTTAAACTGCTCTAAAAAGTAAAGTCAAAATAAAATAGATGTTAGATGTCAAAAATATTTGTGAATGAAAGGCAATATGATATAAAAATAACTTCATAATCTTTTATGAAGATTGAGTCTAAAATCCTAGTTTATGTTAATGAAGACTGCAAAGTAGACAGCAGGGGAGTGAGGATAAGGAAAATTTACTTAATTTACTGTCTTTTATATGGAAGACTTAATCAGAAAATACGCCATCAACTTTCTCTGATCAAAATGAAGTAAAACTAGAAGTTAAGAAAAACAGTTATAAAACTCAAGGACTTAAAGAAAACCACTTTCCTTAATAACCCTGGGACATATGCAGCATGGTGCTGGATGTTCTAGTCAGTTCTAAGCAGTGTAATAAGGCAAGAAAAGGCATACATATAAGAAAGGAAGAAATACAACAGTCCTTATTTGTAGATGACATGATTGTGCAGAAAATCCCAAGGAATCTACGAAACAGCAAGACCAAACAACCCTACTACAACTAATAAATGAGTTTGGCAAGGTTGCAGGGTACAGGATAAACATACCAAAAAATCAATTGTATTTTTATATAGTAGCAAAGAACATGAAAGACTCAGCACAAAAAAAGTCAGTTCTCCCTAAATTTATATACAGGTTTGATGCAATTCCTATCAAAATCCCAACAAAATTCTTTTGTGGATATAAACAAGATTATTATAGAATTTATACAAAAAGGCAAAGGAGCTAGAATATCTAAATCAGTTTTGAAAAAGAAGAATAAAATGGGAGGAATCAGTCTTATTATATAGCTACAGTAATCAAGACTTTGTGGTACTGGTGGAAGGATAGACACATAGATTGCTGGAACAGAATAGAGAACCCAGAAATAGACCCACACAAGTGCACACAATTGATTTTTGACAAAGGCACAAAAACAGTTCCGTGTAGGAAATAGATTTTCAGTAAGTGGTGTTGGCGCAGCTGTACACCAATGGGCAAAGAAATGAACCTTTTGGCCTATGCGTCTCACACCTTCTACACAAATTAGCTCAAAGTAGATCATGGACTTACGCGTAAAACATAAAGCTATAAAACTTTTAGAAGAAAACATAGCAGAAAATCTTCGGAATCTAGGGCCAGGCAAAGAGTTCTTAGACTTGACACCAGAAGCGTGAACTATAAAGGGAAAAATTGGTAAGTTGAACCTCATCGAAATTTAAAACGGTTGCTTTGTGAAAGATCCTGTTAAGAGGATGAAAACAAACTATAGGCTGAGACCAAATATTTGCAAACCACTTATCTGCAAAGGACCATTATCTGGAATGTATAAAGAACCCTTCAAACTCAACTAAACAACCTAATTAGAAAATGGGCAAAAGATATAAACAGACATTTCAGTGAATAGGAGATACAGATGGTAAATAAGCACATAAAAAGATATTCAGTGTCTCTCTCTCTCTCACACACACACACACACACACACACACACACACACCCCACAATGAGATACTACTGCACACTTATCAGAATGGCTAAAATAAAAAAATAATGACAACACCAAATGCTGGTGAGGCTATGGCACATCTACATCACTCATATTTTTGGTGGGAATGTAAAATGCGAGAGCCACTCTGGAAAATAGTTCGGCAGTTTCTTAAAAAATGAAACACGCAACTGTGCTATGACCCAGGAATTAAACTCTAATTTATTTATCCCCAAGAAATGAAAATTTATGCTCACACAAAAACCTCTGTGCAAATGTTTATAGCATCTTCATTCATAATAGTCAAAAGCTGGAAACAACCCAAATGTCCTTCAATAAGTAAATGGCTAAACAAATTGTCGTATGTCCACACCATGTACTATCTGTCAGCAATAAAAAGGAACAAACTGCTGATACACTCAACGACCTGATGAATCACCAGAGAATTATGCCAAGTTAAAAAAGCTCAATACTATACTGTATGATTACAATTACATAACTTTTTTTTTTTTTTTTTTGCGGTATGCGGGCCTCTTACTGCTGTGGCCTCTCTCGTTGCGGAGCACAGGCTCCGGACGCGCAGGCTCAGCGGCCATGGCTCACGGGCCCAGCCGCTCCGCGGCATGCGGGATCTTCCCGGACCGGGGCACGAACCCGTGTCCCCTGCATCGGCAGGCGGACTCTTCAACCACTGAGCCACCAGGGAAGCCCTATATAACATTCTTGAAATGTCAAAATTACAGAAATATAGAAATGGAGAACAGATTAGTGATTTCCAGGAGTGAGGAGAGGGTGGGAGCAGAGAGAGGTGGGTGTGACTATAAAAGGGCAACATGAAGCATCCTTGTGAAAAGTTCTGTATTTTCACTATATGAATGTCAATATCCTGGTTGTGGTATAATCATATTATAGTTTTGCAAGATGTTACCTTTGGGAGAAACTGTAAAGGATATATGGGATCTCTCTATTATTTTTTATAACTTCATGGAAACCTACAATTGTCACAAAATAAAAAATTCAATTAAAAATTTAAAAATTTAGGCTATTTAGTATAGTTTATAAACTATAGATAGTGTAAAATCAATACCCAAATTCATAGTCATAAATGCTTTTTAAAATATTAACAAACCATAAATTAAGCATTCCACTCAAGAGGTAAGGGAGATAAACTCCACAAGAGAAACCTAAGGAAAGCAGGAGTAAGAATGCAGAATTAGACTATAGCATTGGAATGTATAAAATTTTATATTCTGTTGAAATAGAGCATTAAAATGTATAAGAAGCATTGTGCTGATAACTCGAAGAATTAGCCCTGGAAAACAGGACAAAGCAAAACAAACAAAAGCCAATAAAACAGATCTACTTTTAACTAATCATATATATAAAATGAATATATATAATGAATATATAATACATATAATGAGTATATATATATCCACAATATTGTAAATGGGAATGAAAAAGGACATGAATACAGGGATAGAAAAAATTATGACATAATACTATAATGGTGTCCAGCACAGGTATACATGGATTTATGTCGTAGCTTTTCTACTCCACCCTTCTGACCTTGGGCAAGCTATTTAGTCTCTCTAAGATCAATCTCTTCCACTGTAAAATGGGGATAATAATGCAGTGTTTGTGTGGATTCAGTGAAATAATACTGGGTTGGAAGTTCATTCGGGTTTTCAGTAACATCTTACGGAAAACCCGAACGAACTTTTTGGCCAACCCAATACATGTAAATAGCTCAACCCATTGCTAGGCACTTTGTAGAACTCAGATGGTTAGCTGTTGTTAATTTTTGGTATTAAATTTGGAAATCTAAGAAAACAGAAATGCCCTAATTATCTACCATAAAAGAGAGCCTGTCTAGACTAGGGGTTGGAAAAGTTTTTCTTAAAGGGACAGATAGTAAATATTTTAGGTTTGTGAGGCATTCTGTAGCAACAACTCAAATCTGCCATTGTAGCATGAAAGCAGCCATAGGCAATTTGTAAAAAAGTGGACATGACTGTATTCCAATAAAACTTTATTTATAAACACACACGGCAGACCTGCAAGCTGTAGTTTACTGGCGCCTGGTCTAGACCAAGAGCAAGGAAGGAAATGATGAAAGTTTTCAAATCCATTAGCAAAACCTCTAGGACAAGCGATCCTTTTGGTTTTCAAAAAAATTTCTCTAAACCATAGAAAAAGCAGAAAACTATCTCGGTTCTTTCCTCTGACCTAGCATTATACAGACACAAAAACCTGATGAAGATAACACAAAAAATAAAGCATAGTATAATCTCACTTATAAACACAGGAAATCCTAAATTAAACCTGGACAAGTTGAATTTTTTGAATATTAGAAGAACACTGCATCATGATTAAGGAAGGTTCATTCTAGAAGTACATTATGGTTTATTATTAGGAAGTCTATTAATAAATCCCATCAGTATCTCAGAGGAAAAAGTGTGATCATCTTCATAGATGCCAAAAAAGAATTTGTTAAAATTTCAATATTAATTTTAGGTAAAAACTCTTGGAGAAAGAACTAAGAATAAAAATGTACTTTCTCAGCATGATACAGACTGTCTATGGCCAACCAATAGCCAAAAATGTGCTTAATTTTGTGATATTTGAGGCATTCCCATTAAGTCAAGAATAAATGAAGGGTGGTTGAAGGATCACCTCTGTTATTTGTCATGTTGGATGTTCTAGTCAATGAAACAAGAAACAGATATAAGTAGTAATTATATACCGGAAAAAAGAATGCCAAATTAACATTTTCCACAGGTTACATTAGTATTTATTTTAGAAACTCTAAAGGAATCACTTGAAAAACTATTAGTACTAATAAGAGAGTTACAGGTAAGGGGCTAGTTACAAAACATATCAACCAAAATCAATGACTTTCTAAGTCGTTGGATGAATGACATAATGAAAAAATAATCCCTTCTGATCTCCAGTGCCACCACCCTGCCCACCAGCTCCTTTTCCACATCTGCTCACTTGGCAGAAGGTCAGAGAAGAGTGCTGTAACCCTCTATAACAGAAGGACATGTGGGAAACTTGAATGTTACCCATGGATTGGCAAAGCCACCTCTGCCTTGTGTCTGCTGCATTGCCTGCATATGAAGATAATCAAACCTCTCTCCTAGGGTAGAGTAGCATTAACTATGATTTTTTTTTTTTTTTGTAAGAGGTAGCACCTCAACAACTGCTCATTAAAAGTTAATTCCCTTTCTGCTGCCTTCCTTGGATTGGCTAATTCCCTTGGTCCTTTAAAAACACCAGGAAGCCTGGCCTTAAACTCCTTTTTGGAAACTAAGCATGGATTCGAGAGTTTGAGGCATCTTAACCTCTCCTTGTCTGGTTTAACTGCTTCCTGCTTCTGAACTTTGCTCTCATTTCAGGAAAGGAGAAAAAGAAATTATGTACAATTATCATTTCTTGGGGTCAGTGACTACCTCTTCCATCCTCTTGTTTCCCCTGGAGCATTCAGGGCAATTCTGAGGATAGGAATGTAGAGATAAAGTCAGGTAAAGAGGAACAGCAGAAACTGGAGAGGTTATGGTGATGGGGAAAGATCATGGACTCAGTTGTCTTGAGTGTTGGCCTTTCAAGTCCTTACGCTACGATCTACCAGCTTTGTCGCTTGGGGAACTCCATTAAACCACTCTGAAGCTTTAGAGTGATCTGGATTGTAAAATGAGAAAATGGTATCATCTACTTTAGGACATTGTTGTAAAGGCTACACATGTGTGAATGTGTTTTATTTAACTGTGTTACATACATACAAATCCTGTAGATTAATAGCTCATGTAATATACAGACTATGTGCCTTTAAAAATGTAAAGCTTTCTGAGCTGCCTAAGACATCTCAGAAACAGGGAATGTATTTTTTTTTTTTTTTTGTGGTATGCGGGCCTTCCTCTGCTGTGGCCTCTCCCGTTGCAGAGCACAGGCTCCGGACGCGCAGGCCCAGCGGCCATGGCTCACGGGCCCAGCCGCTCCGCGGCACGTGGGATCCTCCCAGAAGGCTCCGGATGCGCAGGCCCAGCGGCCATGGCTCACGGGCCCAGCCGCTCCGCGGCACGTGGGATCCTCCCAGACCGGGGCGCGAACCCGGTTCCCCTGCACCGGCAGGCGGACGCGCAACCACTGCGCCACCAGGGAAGCCCGGGAATGTATTTTTATAGGAAAAACTTTTCCTATAAAAAAATAACTTTGAATGGAGTGATTTAAATTTCTTCCACCCTGCCACACAACCCTTGCATGAAATCGCAACAGTCATGAACCCCACAGGCAGCTAGAAGTGCGGTGCTTCCTCCCCCGCTTGGTTATATCATCTTTCGTGTCTTCATCCTCATCATCAGTATCATCAAACCTAACATTTATTGTGGGTATACTACATGTCAGGTGCTGTTCTGGGATCTTGTTAATGAATTAATTCATTTTTTCCTTATAACATGGAGGGAAAGAGATGACAGGGGGAAGGCATTGGATCCCCAGATTTTGCCCCAGGTCACTGCTGGCACTTTTTTCTAGAGAGGTAACAGCTTGGTTCCATATGGATCTATAAACTCATGATTGTTTTGGTCTGGTCTCAACTCTCATCTTCCTATATGCTTGTAGAAATAATCTCATCTTAGGAGAAAAATTTGGAGAAAACACTGAAACTGGAGAGTGCCAGTCTTGCCTGTGGTCTCAGAAGGGTGCCATTACTTTCACTTTTCCAAATACTCTACAAGAGAGACTTCTGGTGTATCCAGAAGATGGGATACCAGCATGGTGTCGGCAAGTTGTGAAAAATTTCTAACTGTATCCGGAAAGGTTGCCTGACTCTATTGCCTCAAAGTCTGTATAATTAGAATTCCATGATGTCATCTCTGAGCTTTAATATAGCTTAAAATTATCCTTCTGTAGGTTGTGTTTCTTTCTGAAACATTTTAAATTTAGAAAATTAACTTGTTAAACTTTTTTTAAGTTAAATCTTTAGATTTTTTATTCGCCCTGCTGTGGGCGAGTTGGAATGACACACGCTTGCTTGAGTCATCCAAGTCAAATGTTAGGGTACTCTGGCTGTCCTGGGGAAGCCAAGGTCTCCATGGTCTCAGATGGTTCTGTTTGGCCAACATTTTTTCTTGGCAGGGCTTAGGGGTGCAGGTGGACTCCAATATGTATGCCTTACTCAAGCCAGGTCCCTTTCCTGCTGACAACTGTCCTTGGGTGTCTGGAGGGAGGGCTACAAAGGGTGACAGTGTTCAGGGGTCAGAGACAGTTCTTGATGGACTGGATTCTGAGAGTCGAGTAATTTTCCTCCGTCACCTGTTCATAAACTCTCATGGGTTTTAGTTCATGGTGCAGCTCTAGGTCAACCTTCCAAAAACCAGTTTGCTGAAATTAATTCAAATTGACTAGCTTTATATCAGCATTTTAGGGGACGCCTGATTTGTCTCCATCCCTGTTCCTTGTTGTTGCAGGCTAAGAAGCAATGAGAGGGGATAATGAAGGACAGAGAGAGGAGGGGACTGAGGGTCAAGGAGGGGTGCCGATGAGCAAAAAGAGAAGGGGCTGGAGGGCAGAGAGGAGGCTGTCGAGGGGGATGAGGGGCAGAGAGCAGGGTTCTGAGCAGTATGGGACAGCAGCTCCCTCATTTCAGTGACTATAGAGATCCAAGTTTTTGGACTTTCCAGGCACTCCAGGGGCACCTTGGCGATTCTGGCAGTGGGAACATGAAAGGCTAGATCTTTCTTTATTTCACTCAATTCCTGCTGTGTGTGGTGAGTGTGGGTGAGTCTGGGGGAAGGTTATTCTGTTGTCAGGAGGTAATTTACCATTGATGGGGGATGATCCGGAAATTATGTGTGTGATCCTTCCCCTGCTGCCTTTGGGACTTATTGTTAATCTCCTCCCCCCCACTTGTCACAGCTGTGAAAACCCATCTTCTGATATGATGGATGACAGATGGCAGGGCACCTGCCAACCCTCATGGAGGGATGATAGACACATAATATATGTCCAATAAATATCGGTTGAGTGAGTAAATGAGAAGCCTACTGAGTGACCTCTTGGCTTCCTGGAAGTCACAGACCAGGAACCATAGAATCTTAGTGCTGGCAGTTCCTACTGATCTGGGGATCAGGGAGGGATGGAGGAAGCAGTGGTGTGCTCATAAATGTTCAATAGTTGGCTCTCTGGTTAAAAAACAAAAACACAACCCTGGTATGTAAGGCTTGCTGATGGCCAATTCCCATGGTGTAAATACCCCGCCATAGTCAATTTCATGTGACATGCCTGAAAACGGAGTTGAGAAGAGATGCACGAACTGGTTCTAGCACACCCCCAGGGGAGGGAGTGTGAATGGGGCAACATGAACGGCAGTAAAAAGCTCACTCTGATCTCTCCCAGCACAACTGTGGACTCTGGAACCTAGTATTTATCTCCCCCTCTTATAGATGGGGCAACTGAGGCTCAGAGGGGTTAAATAATGTATCTGTTATTGTAATCAGCAGCGGAGTGGATTCTAAGGGCCATGTCCTCTCTACTCACCTCACTGGGCTGTCAAGGCTCAAGGTCAAGGTCAAGGAATGCGTTTCATAAGGCATCTTTGAATACCAGGGACTAACAGGGCTGGCTAATTCTTCCCAAGACAGTATTGGAGAGAGGCTCCATTCAGGGATGGCTTTGCTAAAGAGGTGACCTAAGAGGCCACCCAGAGACGGCGTAGAGGTGGGCGACCAGGTGGACATAGTGGTGAAGGGTGAGTTACATCTCCTGTCTAACCCTCAGTTTCCCCATATGTAAAATGGGACCCTGAAAGTCTACTTCAAAGGCTTGTTAAGAGGATTAAATGCAATAAGTATATAAAGCACTTAGCATCATGCCTGCCACATGGTAGATTCACAGAAATGCTGATTCTCGGCAGCCTGACTTTTTCTTCTTCAATTCCTCTTCAGGGTTTGCCAGACTTCAACGTGCATATGAATCACCTGGGGATCTGGCTAAGACGCAGATTCTGATTCAGCAGGTCTGGGGCGGGACCTGGGATTCGGCATTTCTAACGGGCTCCCAGATGATGCTGATTCTGTGGTTCACAGATCACACTTTGAGTAGCCAGAGGCTAGGACACCCTGACAGAGCATTTTGGTGTCCTGCTGCTAAAACTCTCTCCTTTCTCTCCTCATGACCTCCAAGATTGCTCTTCACAGGGCAGGATCCTTTTCGTTCCAGACTGGTTCCTTTGGAGCAGTCCTCTGCTCAGCCCTGCCACGGACATCTTCTGTGCTGTAGCACCAGCTTGCTGTGGGGAATCTGGAAACTGGTTCCCCCTCTTTTTCATTTTCCCTGAGCTTAATTTTGTTTCTGCCAGGACTTTGTGGTGGAATCTTTGCCACATCCCTTCTCCTCTTTAGGATTTAATTTCTAAATTTGCAAAATAAGACAGTAGTACAGAGTGACCTTCCAGTCGGGGCTTCTGAAGTTCTGTGAATCTGTGATTCCAGCTGGTTGATACATTCTGCCTCTAGGTCATAGGAGAGCTTGACTCCATTTTGGGGCTCTAGGTTTCTGGTAGGGTCTCCAAAGACATTTAGAGGAGTAGAGTGAGGACTTGGGAGGAGGAAGGGTAAGGATTTAATCCAGACCTTCTGGAAAGATAACACATGGGCCGAGAGGGGACCAGGAAAGGCTGGGGCACAGGAACCTCCTTGCTTTGGGGCACAAAGCACATTCCCTAAAACACATTTTCCAGGGGATGGCTACTAATTGTTGAGCATGTATGTGCCAGGTAGTGTGCCGAGAACTAATAGGGGACATTTGTCATGCTTTCTGGCCTCTTAAACATCATTTTTTATGTTGGGAAATTCCCTACCTTAGAAACCTCTGCCCTCTTAATGTAGAATTCAGAAACTCACCTTGCCAGCCTCTCTTGCAGCTAGTGCACGGACATGTGACCTGTGATCTGCCGATTGGTTGCATCCTGGCTGCACTTTGAATTGGCTGCTAGTGATGAGAAAGAGCAGACACTGGGCAATCCATTCTGGAGAGAGAGGTGGTAGATGTATATCCAGACTGTGCAGGCAGCTGTGGAAAGGCTTCTAGCAGGATCCACCGCACGGGAGTGTCGAATATTCTGTGGTGCAGACGCTAGCGTGGCGGCAGTGATTCCTCTACCGACGGGTTCTGTGCTATGGTGTAGATGTTCCTCCGGCTGTGTGGCTTCCAGTCAGATTCTCTAGGCCTCCCAGAGATTAAACGCCTTTCCCACCTAAACTGGTTATAGTGGCTTTCTGTTGTTTGTAAATAAGAATCTTGACTGTTGACAAGACTTGTAACGTGCATTATCTGATTTAAGTCTCATGGTAACCCAGTGATGTAGTATTATTACCCTCTTCTTTCTTCTATTACTGAAGAAACTGAGGCATGAAGAGGTGAACTAACTGCCCAAGGTCACACAGCTGGTAAGTGGGGGAGCCAGGATTTGAGTCCAGGTCATCTGGCCCCAAAGTGCATATTTTATTTAATTAATTTATTATTATTATTATTATTTTTTTTGTGGTACGCGGGCCTCTCACTGTTGTGGCTTCTCCCTTTGCGGAGCGCAGGCTCCGGACGCGCAGGCTCAGTGGCCATGGCCCACGGGCCCAGCTGCTCCGTGGCCTGTGGGATCTTCCCGGACCGGGGCACGAACCCGCGTCCCCTGCATCGGCAGACGGACTCTCAACCACTGCGCCACCAGGGAAGCCCAATTTTTAAAATAAATTTATTTATTTTATTTATTTATTATTTTTGGCTGCGTTGGGTCTTTGTTGCTGCGCACGGGCTTTCTCTAGTTGTGGCGAGCGGGGGCTACTCTTCGTTGCGGTGCGCGGGCTTCTCATTGCGGTGGCTTCTCGTTGTGGAGCACGGGCTCTAGGTGCGTGGGCTCCAGTAGCTGTGGCACGTGGGCTCAGTAGTTGTGGCTTGCGGGCTCTAGAGCGCAGGCTCAGTAGTTGTGGTGCACGGGCTTAGTTGTTCCGCGGCATGTGGGATCTTCCCGGACCAGGGCTCGAACCCGTGTCCCCTGCATTGGCAGGTGGATTCTTAACCACTGCGCCACCAGGGAAGCCCCAAAGCGCATATTTTAAATCAGGGGTCGCCAACCCCTGGTAGCGGTCTGTGGCCTGTTAGGAACTGGGCTGCACGGCAGGAGGTGAGCGGTGGGCGAGCGAGCAAAGCTTCATCTACTGCTCCCCATCGCTCACATTACCACCTGAACCATCGCTCACATTACCGCCTGAACCCCCCCACCCCCGTCCGTGGAAAAACTGTCTTCCACGAAACTGGTCCCTTGTGCCAAAAAGGTTGGGGACCGCTGTTTTAAACCACTACCCATCTTCTGTAAGAGAGTTGTGGGTGTGGAAAGGCCTTTGTAGATCACCTGTCAGTGGTACAGAGTTCATCAGATCGAGGCCTGGACTGGGCACGCCCGTTGGGTTTTCACTGACAATGCGAGGAGTCGTAATAGAGGCAACTGTTCTAGTGACAGTGATTCAGGCATAAACACTTGACTTTGGCCTGGAGCTTGCACTATGTGAGACCACAGATGAACATTAGGATGTTTATACTCTTCCAGAGTCTACAGGTGGATGCTGGGGGCAAAGAATGAGATTGAAGCTCAGAGGAGAAAGAAAGAACTGTCCTCTGGGGCTTTCTTAGAAAAGAAAGGGAAAGGAAGTCTTCGCTTAAGCCCGGAGACCGGTTAGAAAGTAAGCCTGGCTGCTGCCTACTGATCAGCAGTACCGAGTCCTGTTAACTGTGACAGAGCAGTTAATGTTCTTGTGGGCAGTACTACAAAAGAGGCGGATTGGCTAACTGGTCGACCTCAGCTGCTTCTCATGGGCTGGGAACCTCCTGGGGGTTCAACTTCCTTCCTTCTTCTCTCTTTCTTTACCTCCTTTTTAGCACCTGGCATTTACTGATTCAATCAATATTTATTGTGTGCATACTGTATGCCACACGTGGTTGTAGGTGTTGGAGATACAGCAGTGAAATAGGCAGACAAACTCTCATAGTTTCCAATTTAGTGGCAGAGGAGGTGGTTTGGTGGGCACAAAAGCCAGCAGGTACAAGCTGATTTAAGTGGTGGTATCTCCACTCCCAGTCTTAACCCTGCTCCCTAGGAATATACCACTCTCATCCTTATTTCACAGATGAGGAAACTGAGGCTGGGTAGTTTGAGTCAACTGCTCAAGGTCTCACAGTTAGACCGGATCTCTGTGAGATCTGTCACAGCCACATGGGTCCAGCTGAACCTGACTCCAGAGTGCATCGCAGTCTGGGACGGGACTCAGAGCCTCTTTATCCTTCTTCACGTGGGCCGAAGGACCAGCCTCCTTCACCCTCCCCGTTGCCACACCCATTATGTCCCAAGGAGCCTGGCTGCGGGGCGGATGTGGTCCCCCCAGCGGCCCACTTCCTTGCTGCTTCTGCCAACAGCAGCTTCAGCCCTTCTGATGTGAAGTTTTTCTTTTTCTTTTTTTCCTGTTGATCCCCCTAGGGGAAACAGATGTGGGTGGGGAGGATGGTGGGGCACACCCACACTCACCTAAGCCCGGAAGTAACCCAGGCTCCAGGCTCTCTGTGCCCCGAATGGTGATAGTGACTCCCGTCTGAGATGCCTGGCTCACTGGATGTCCCAACCCTCCACCCCCACGTTGTGCTCCTGCTTTTCCTGTGGTGGATAAACCTCCTTCCGGTTCCAACCCATTGTTGGGCAGGACTTCCTCCTTGAGACCTGACTTCCTAGTATGACACCAGCTAAAAGTCAAGCAATGTGGTTAAGAGTAGTGGGTTCTGGGGTTGGACAGACCTAGGTTCAAATCCCAGTGCTGCCATTGACAAGCTGTGTAACCTCAAACAAGTTGATTAACCTCTCTGAGTTCCTTTGTAACCTACCTCAGAGGGCTGTAGGGATAAGGCACCTGAAGGTCTTAGCTCAGTGCCCCGCACGCAGTAAACAGGAAGTGTTGGCTGTTTCCATTACTGGGTGGAACAGAAGGGGTCTTCTGCTGTGGGCCCCTCAGGCCTGGTGCCCCCATTTCTAAGGCTTGGCTCTGCCTTCCAGCGCGGTGCCTCTCTGCAGTTTCACTTTAGCAAAGGCCTCTCCTTGCTCTCTACTTTGCCTTTTGCCTCTTGGTCTATTTCCTCTCCACGGTGAACAATCACATACAAACCCTTTTTTTCTGGTCCCCGTTTCTGTCTGTGAGCGAGAGCCACGCCGAGCACCCTGGGTCGCCCCTGGCGGGGACGGAGGAGTGGCCATTGTCGAAGGAGCACCTTGGTCTCTCTCTGGGTAAAAAACCCTGTTCTCCCTTGTCCCTCGCTCCTGCTCCCAGATCCATTAGCCTATTTGAATCAACCCAGATCCCAGAAGAGCCATGGGGAGGGGTGTTTGAATAATAAAAAGCCACTGCAGCTCGGATAGGTAGCAATACCTTCCCTGTTTCACTGGATTCTACAGAGGACTGCTGAGTGTCTGTCATGTGCAAAGCGCATGGGAGGAGGGAAGCAAGTAGCAAAATTAATGGAAGGCCCATCCTCCACCTGTAAGGGGCTTGACGATACTTTCACTCATCCATTCACCATTCATTCAACCCACATGGGTGTCAACACTGGGAATTATCATTCTTTTCCATTTTTGCCAGTCTAATGGGTGAAAAAGTATCTTGGATTCATTTGCATTTCCCAGATATTCATGAAGTTGGGCCTATCTTCATGTGCTTGTTGCCCATTTGTATTGCTTTCTCTGAGAATTCCCTCTTCATATTACTTTGTCCACTTTCTAGTGGGCTCTTTCTTATTGATTGATACTAAATGTCTTTATATATGGTGGAAACCTATCTCTTATCTGTGCTATATGTTGGAAATAAATCCCCCTGCTCTGTCCTGTGTCTTTCCTTTTTGTTTACAAATTGTTTTGCCAGTGGACCTATCATACTTCTTTTTGTTTGTTTTGTTTTTGCGGTACGCTGGCCTCTCACTGTTGTGGCCTCTCCCGTTGCGGAGCACAGGCTCCGGACACGCAGGCTCAGCGGCCATGGTTCACGGGCCTAGCCGCTCCGCGGCATGTGGGATCTTCCCAGACCAGGGAACGAACCCGTGTCCCCTGCATCGGCAGGCGGACTCTCAACAACTGCGCCACCAGGGAAGCCCTGGACCTATCATACTTTTATGGTCAAATGTTTCAGTCTTCTAAATGGCTTCTGGGTTCATCTCCCCTCTGATAGTGCTTTGATTTGTGCTGACTTGTTTGTTTTCCATCTGTCGGACCGTGAGAAACTTGATGGCAGGGACTACATTTTATTCATGTCTGTCTCTTCAGGGACTAGAGCAAGGCTGGGCACAGAGTTTAGTGCCTGAATGAGTTTGCTTTTTTTTTTTTTTGCTGCAAACAGGTTTTAGGCCTGAATGAGGGAGTGAATGAAAAAGCTGTGTGCTGCCCTCCCTTCTAGAGATGGGGTCTGCTGCAGAGAAGGGAGTGAGTCAGGGAGTGAATCACAACCTCTTTCCTGGCTCAGCTGACATTTCAAAAGCCCCGAGCAGAGAAGCCCCCCCTCATTCCAGGAAGCCTTCCCCTTCCTGAGCAGGCACAGTGGGGTCCTGCTGGTTATCAGACTCGTGTGTGTGTGTGTGTGTGTGTGTGTGTGTGTGTGTGTGTGTGTGTGTGTTCATGATCGTGTACATGTGCACATTTGGGCGTTTATCATTTAAAACTCTGAGTAGGTATCGTGTTCTGTGTATGTGTGAACGAGGCTGAAAAATTCTCTGAGAGGACCTCTGCTTGTGTATGGGTGTCAGGGGTCTGAGTAGAGAGGGAGAGAGAGGGCGGAGGGCATGTTAAGAATCTTTGCCACACACCACATTTGATGCTGGGAGTCTCGGGTGGCAGGAGGAGGTTAAGCGGTCTGGGAGGCCTCCTTGAGCCGAGCTTCCTCAGGTCTCTGGATCTGTGGCTACGTGATGCTCTTCCTCATCCACGTGGCTGGCTGCTGTCCCTGTTGCAGAAGGTGCTTCTGTTTAGCTCCCAGAGGCTTTGCTTCTCCATTGTCGTTTTCCGAAGCCGTGGAGCATGCCAGTTAGATTGTTAGACCCAAATAAGCAGAAATGTGTGAAAAAAGTAGTAAATATTTACTGTACCTTTTGTGGAGCAGGTTATTGCCATGGAAATGCTCTGCACACAGACCTGAGTGATGGAGGGAAGCTGGCTCAGGAGCTGTGGGAGCTTCTGGATGCGATGAGGCCTGAATTGGCAGATTCAGGAGTGAGCGCTGTGGGTGTGGAATTGCAGTGCAGTTGGGGTAGGCTGCAAACCTTGGTCTCAGTTGATCTGTAGAGAGAGGGCATTTGTTTACTGCTTACCATGTGCAGGGTACTGCGGGTACTGTGCTGAGCCTTCTTATTGCATTTAATATTCATGCCAACCCTGTGAGATGGCATTATCCTCCTGGTTTCCTGGGGCACAGAGCTTGAACAGCTTGCTGGAAGGGACTTAGTCAGTGAATGGCAGAGCCCCATGACTGTGGTTCTCTAGAGCCCAGGCCTTCACCACCTAGCTGTTCTTTTCTCCATGATTTACTCCAGAGAAAGGTAACTAGCCATCCACGGGGGTTTTATTTTTCAGCATTGGATTTGTTGCCAACATTCAGAAACCATAGACAGTTTCCAGCTTCTCTTGACAGTGTGGATGATCTGGCTGCTGACTGGGGTCTGCCCTTCCCCAGTGTCTGCTCCGCAGAAGCTGGCCGGTTCAGCTGGGGCCTCCGCTCTCCAGCCGGCGCTCGGCAACCCCCTGTTGCAGCTGGGAGAGAGCTCTGGGCATCACACTCCGGGGCTGTTGGAATTAATTGAGAATTTTCTGCTGAGAGCTTTTTTTTTTTTTTTTTTTTTGTGGTACGCGGGCCTCTCACTGTCGCGGCGTCTCCCGTTGCAGAGCACAGGCTCCGGACGCGCAGGCTCAGCGGCCGTGGCTCACGGGCCCAGCCGCTCCGCGGCACGCGGGATCCTCCCAGACCGGGGCGCGAACCCGGTTCCCCTGCATCGGCAGGCGGACGCGCAACCACTGCGCCACCAGGGAAGCCCCTCTGCTGAGAGCTTTTCATCCTGTTAGAAATTACGTTTCCTTTTAGCTGTTGTTTTCATTTGCCAGTTAGAGCTTTGGGGATTATTTGATTTTCTTCCTGTGGTCTCAAGAATGTATGGGTGGTTGAGTGAAGCTCTTCATGGCAAGAATGCAAGGGCTTCAGCTGGAGATGTAATGTGTTAGTGTATTCATTCATTCATTCATATAGTCATTCAACATGTTCATTGAGTGTTAGGTACTGCAGTTACAATAAATGATAGTCTTGCCTTCAAGGAGCTCACCGTCTAACTGGGAGAGATGTAAACTGGCATTACAAAACAATTCAGAGATGCCATGATGGGGGTGCACCCAGGCAATTCTGACAGTGTATAAGAGGACATCTGTTCAGATCTTGGGGCTAGGTCAGGGAGGCCTTTCAAGAAGAGGTGGTATCTATTGATAATCAACAATGGGTGGATACAGTTAGCCAAGCAAAGAATAATTAGGGGAAAAACATTTCAGGCTGATGGAAAGGAGAGAGCATGACGTATATGGAGAATGCCTGAGAGTTCAGTATGGCTGGAGCTGTGTGTGTGTGTGTGTGTGTGTGTGTGTGTGTGTGTGTGTGTGTGTGTTTGGGGGTACTCAATCTATGAATAAAATCACACAGTCACTCATATCTCCTGGTCCAAGTTCTGTTGGGCACAGGGCTGTCAGGTTGGTGGGGATACAGCACCCCAGGGTGCAGTAGAACTAAATCTGGGAGCAGCATTAGGGGCTCTAGAGATGCTTTTACAGCCAAGGCCAGCTTTATTAGGTTTGGCTTGGTAGGTCACATCTCTCCTTGTGTGATGTGAGGACTTTTAGAAAGGCTCCCCTACTTGGCTCCCCTTTGCTTGAAATTCTGCTTTTCAGAGTTATTCCTTTGGCTTTAAGCTTGGTCTGAAGTTGGAATGCAGTGAAATATCCCTGAGTGCTAGATGGATTCTTCAGGTTGCAAAGGAAAGGCTTGTCTAGAATACCCTAGGTAGAGTGAAGGTTAACTGCAGATGTGTATGGGGAAATAGGATGGAGGGGGAAATGGTCTCATCAGCCACACGGTTACACCAAGACAGGATGCTTTATCACCTCTCTTAGAGAGCTGGGATTGTGGGCTTCTCTCCATGTACATTCTAGCTCACCAAAGCTATCCGCTGTGTTTCTTATCTCTCCACCCCAGAGAGACCCTGGTTGGCTTAAATTTGACAATGTCTGGTATGGAAAATTAATGCCAGGCCACATGATCCATTTATCCACCCATCCATCCGTCCATCCATCCATCCATCCATGCATTCATCCATCCATCTGATTCCATAACAGGTGTTAATTTAGCACCTACTCAAGTGTCAAACACTATGCTGAATTCCAGGCTTACAGTAATGAATAAGACAGATACAGTCACTGTTCTCAAAGAGTATACAGTCAGAGGGCAGTCAGATATTAAATGTGATGAATGCTATGAAAGGACTAAGGAAATACTAAATCTAAGACTTATAAGAGGGATATAAGCAGGTGGACAGAAGGAGGTATTAGGGAAATCTTCCTAGGCTAATTTTTGTGACCAGGGGAGCTCTGTTAGTTTCACATGACAGGAGTCTCAGGGGCTCTTGCAGAAGACACTTCCAGGGGGAAATTCCTCAGAAGGGGTGGTGGGCTCTGCAGGCTCTGTGCACTTCCTGGCCTGTTCAGTACCTCTGGGAGGTGTCTTATATCAAGACCGTGGCTAGACATTTTCTCCAATGGGGGTAAGCTTACTTTTACCCTTTTATGAGAGTCAGTGTAGACGATGGAGTAAAGAGAGTAATGAAAGCGTTTGGGAGTAGTCAGTGATGAGCACACCCATTCTGAGCTGACAGTATACCGTGGGCACTAGAGCCAGAACACCTGGTTCAACTCAGCTGCACTGCCTATTATGTGACGTTGTGGTTTCCTGCCTCAGTTTCCTCATCTGTAAATTGTGAATGAAATACCCACGTCATAGGGTTATAGTGAAGATTCAATGAGTTGATGTAAGGCACTTAGAACAATGCCAGGCACAGGATAAAAGGAGGCACTTAAGAAATGCTAGTCATTAATTTGAGTACCATGATTATTATATGGTGTCAGCCAGTCTTGCCTACTTTTGACAGCTGTTTCTTTGGTGGACTATACCTGTGTCCTTTCATGCCACATTTATGATAAATCCAGCCTTCCTATCTGCGTACTTCAGTTCATTCCTGTTCCCAGGCAGGTTCTTCACTGACTCTGAGGCCCCATTCTTGCCCCCATCCCCAGCACAGAACAGTGTCTCAGCCTGGCCCAGTGTTCTGTATCTGGGGATATGTGTGCATTAGGGCAGGTGGAGGTATTCTCTGGGGAGCAACAGTACGAATGCTTAAGATTGCCTGTAACATCACAAAAGCACATGGAGAGAGAAGGTGCAGGCTCCTGGCTCTCCAGTGTTGGTTACCAAGAAGTATTGGACTCAGCCTGTCTACTTACCTGCACTGGATGCCACGGATGACTCTCAGCAGGTGCCAATGAGGCATGTACTTCTCCCACCATGGGTAAGACCTTGGAAGTGTTGCCTCTGCCCTGAGCAAGTGACCAGGGGGCTCTGACGGAGGGGAAGTCCCGTTCATCAAATGGGACTACTTCATACTTACTCATTCACAGGCTGTCTGCATTTCTATTTTTGTGTTTTTTAATTACCAAATATTTTTGTGGTTCTGGTCACCAAAAAACCACTTATTATAAAAGAATGTAACAATGTATAACTATGTAATCTAGATAGAAAGTTTCTATCTTATAGAGACTACAGACAACATTTAGCTGTATTATCCTTTGAAATTTTTTACTTGTAAATATAAACAGATATTACTGATTAACAAAAATGAAAGCATATCCTATATATTACAGCCTACAGTGTTTTGACTTGTTACCTCTTGGACTTTTTCCTATATCATTGCCTTAATTAGATCTACCGTATTTTTTAAAATGGCTACACTGCATTCCATAATATGGTGACCGCCATATTTATTTATATTTTATTTGTGTTTATTATTTGACCAATACCCTATTGATGGGCATTTGGATTGTTTCCAGTTTTTCCTCTTGTTGAGCAATGCATCTGGGCACATTCTTGGGCACTTCAGTAACTATTTCTGTAGAATATTCTTAGAAGTAAGGTTTTTAGGGCAAAAGATGTGAAGGGAACATTTTCAGTTGTAGTAGATGTAGCTGAATTGCTCTCCAAAAGGTTGTACCAATTTATGCACCCACCAGCAGTGCGTGAAAGTGCCTCTAAGAAATGTCTTTTAAAAGATAAAATACCTATTGTTAAGCCATGAAACACACTTCAAATGATTGCTGAAAATTCTTCCAGCTGTGGCATAAGAAGCTAGAGTCCCAAAGAGGACTGAAAGGTCTTGGGAAACATGGGAACTTAATGTATTAAAAGGTGACATTTTGGATCAATGGGAAAAGAATGGTTTATTTAATAAATGGTGCTGGCATAATTGGGTGGCCACATGGAAGGATGCGAAATTTGACTCCTAACTCACATCTTAAATGGAGTAAATTTACAAATGGAGTAAATTTACAGACAGAGTAACGATTGTAAAGTAAAAATAATCAAGAATATTAGAGGAAATTTTAGGAGCATATACCTGGAACCTTGAGTGAGGGAAACCCAGAAGCCATAAAGGAAAAGATTAGACATTTTTTGATTATGTAAAAATAATTCAAGCTTTTAAAAGGAGAATGTATTCATGAATTGCTTATTAATTTAAGAAAAACTATTAAAAATAGACCCAGTAGATAATGTACAGTGGTGTCCAATATGAATAAAGTTGAAGTTAATAAACAAAAAATTTTAGACACTAATTGGAAAAGATACCTGCAGCCCAATGTTCATAGCAGCATTATTTACAATTGCCAAGATATGGAAGCAACATAAGTGTCCATCAACAGATGAATGGATAAAGAAGATGTAGTATACATACACAATGGAATACCACTCAGCCATAAAAAGAATGAAATTTTGCCATTTGCAACAATGTGGGTGGACCTGGAGGGTACTGTGCTTAGTGAAATAAGTCAGACAGAGAAAGACAAATACTGGATGTTATCACTTATATGTGGAATCTAAAAAATAAAACAAACTAATGAATATAGCAAAAAAGAAGCAGACTCACAGATATAGAGAACAAACTAGTGGTTACCGGTTGGGACAGGGAAAGGGGGAGGGGGAGGAGATTAAGAGGTACAAATTGCTATGTATGAAATCAATAAGCAGGGAGACAATATTTTATAATAACTTTAAATGGAGAATAATCTATAAAAATTTTGAATCAACTATGTTGCACATCCAAAACTACTATAATATTGTAAATCAACTATGCCTCAAAAAAAAAAGGTGCTATAAACATTTGCATATTTTAAAAAAAAGAAAAAAGTTTTAGGACATACATGTGTCTGAGAGATTATGGTCAGGGACTGGAATTCTATGACTTTTATTCTAAGTAGAGTTGAATGATAAACTAGTCATTGTATGGCCCCTGAACCTGGTAAGCTCTGAAAGAGTAAAGAAAAGGGAAGGAAATGTTGTTTTCTGTTTCTTTTATTTTTTATTGTTTTGAAAAAGTTGAGTACCCACCCAAAGCCTCAGGTATCCCAGGAGAGAGGAGACAAAAACACTCCATCAAAACAAAGCTTCAGCCACATGTTCTAGTACTCAGCAGGGCACAGCGCATGTTCCCTCTGTGTCTGGTCCTATGTGAAGCCTCTGCCCTCCTGGCCGTCTTGAAGTCTGGGTCTCTCAGGCTGTTCCTGGGCAGTTTTAGCAAAACCTCTTTCTCCACCCTTCACCTCAGTATTTGTACCACCCTCTGAATCAGCCCTGAAGACACCTCTTTGTACTTTTCCCGTTGTCTGGCCATCACCAGGGAACTGTGGTCTATGGAACTGAGCGTGTGACCCCACTGTCCTTAAATTCGAAGCTCCATTATTCTCTGCCTGCAGGGGTCACTGGTCTTAAAGTTAGCAGTACATTTAGTAGTAGTAGGCAGGCAGACGTGACTTCAATTACTAGCCCTCCGACTTTTGTGATGAGTGACCTTACACAAGATCTAAGTCTCAATTTCCTCATCTACAAAATGGAGATAAAATGGTCCTACCTCCTAGCATTGCTCTTAAGATTGTTGTTGTCATTATTATTGCTGAGCAGAGCACTTGGCATTTAGGAAATGCTCAGTAAATGTTAGCTATTGTTGGCAACTGGTATTTCTTCTCCTTCTCTTTCTTTGTTACTTTAAATGCCTCCTTACCAATGCCTGCAGAAATAGATTGATCTAGTGCCAGGGTTTAGGAGAGCTCAAGTTCACTCATTGCCTTAGAGGTAGCAGCGTGGTTCAGAGCCAGGTACTAGACCCAGACTGCCTTCATTCACATCCTGGTTTTGCCACTTATTACTGGGTGCACCTTGAGCAATTTACTTAACATCTCTGTGCCTTATTTTCTTTATTTGGAAAATGAGGGTAATAATGGAACATAGTTCTTACCAGCATTAAATGAATTAATATTTATAAAACAGATAAAGAGTGTCTGGCTCATTGTAAGTGTTATGTGAATGCTAAAATAATTACAAAATAAACACTTAGATACATTACTTACCCCCTGTGGATCATGTCAAGGATAAAGGAAACAGTATGCTGAAAACCCTGGTGAGCTGTGTGCGTATGAGAGGTGTTATGGTGATTCATCATTATGTGCCTGGCCGCTTTCCATTTTTAAAATGTAGAATCAACCTTGGCCAAAAAAGGAGCCCTGACTGTTGAGAAGCTGATACCATGGGGGCAATGTCTGAGTCTCTTCGTCTCTCTATTTGATCTTCCTAAACCTTTCACTAGTGCAACTTTGGGATAGGACCAAGAAAACTGAGTGAATGCACTGTTGCTGTTTTGCTTCCAGTAGTGGGAGTGACTGGTGTTTTACAAAGGGATGGGTGGAAAGGCAGTGCGTAGCAGGAAAGCCTTCTTGCTAAATCGAGGACTTTTGCACACAAATAGACACAAGCTTGCTTGCTGTTTAAATAGAATATTAGCGATTATTATTTATCCAGCCGGAGTCTCCTGGCTTTGGTGCTGCCTCAAATTAGCAGTCTGCATTCTCGGCTGCCACTTGTGGTCCCGCTTTCCATAACCCTGTATAGAAATCACTCCCCCAGAGGTCACCCAAAGTAAAAAATATTAGCATGTGTTTATTAGCACCATCTCCCAGGTGCCGGGCTAAGTATGGATTTATCCTCATTTAATCTTCACAGCAGTTCTGGGTGATTTCCCCCATTTTACAGACGAGGATACTGAGGTGCAGAGAAACTGGCAACATGCTGTGCAGACACTGCTGGGGGTCCCCGCTCGTGTCCCTTCTCCCTCTGGCCTGACTCCCACCTGGCAGCACCTGCATCTGTGTGCCTGCGAGCTTGCTCTGGCCGTTGGCTCATGCTGTCTACATGCGTGTTAGACTGGGCCTGCGAGGAGTGGGGAATTTGATGGCCCCTTTCCAGGAGCAGCCTCCAACCAGTAACTGATGGGAGTTCGGGAGAAATACTTCTGAGGCTTGTGATTCCTGGAGCAAGACTAGGATCCAGTTGCCCAGAGTGGTAATGAGGTTGAAAACGCATCCTTTCTAGGCTGCCTTCCCTCCCCTGGCTCGCTTCCCCAGTCCTTACTGGTGCTCCCGGGAATCGCTTCTCAGATGAACTGCTTGTACTTCAAGCAGCATCTTAGGATCTGCTTCTGGGGTGTCCCAGACAGTCGCCCAGGATCCTAACTTCAATAGCCTTTTATGCCTTCATCCTCCTTGTGGCATTTGACACAACAGATGGCTGTCCCTTCTTAAAACTCTTCCCCTTTTCAGTTTCTGTGACACCTGGTACAATTCTCTTTCTACTTCTGATGCCTCCTTTTCTTTCTTCTTCTTTCTTTAATTACCCAATTTTAGGTACCTCCAAGTGTCTCAGTATTTCAGTTGTAAATGACAGAAAAATCCAACTTCAACTGGTTTAAGTAAAAAAGTAAATGATTGGATCACATAATTGGGAATCTCGGGATACACTGGCTTCAGAGAAGGTGTGATCCAGGTATTCAGATGATGATCGGCCCTCTGACTCTGTCCACATCATGACTCTGCTTTCCTCTGCATTGCTTTATTCTCAGGCGTGTTCTTGGCTAATGAGTCAGTGGCAACTGGTAGGTCCAGATTTATCTCCATCAGCTTAGCTCCATCAGTGGAACAAAAGTGCCTCGGTCCTGAGAGTCCCTGCAGAAGTTTTCAGTGTTATTCTCATTGGCCTGTCTTGGATCATGTATACGTCCCCAAACCGACCCCATTGGCCAGGAAGATGCAGTATTCTCACTGGCCAGGCTGGGCCACATAATCACCCTTGGAGCCAAGATTAGAGTTCGTTCCACCTGAACCACATGGACTGAGAGTGAGGAGAGGTGGTTTCCCAAAGGAAGACCAAAGTGCTGTTACAGGATGGAATGGATTCTGGACAGAAAGAAACAACAGATGTCCATACACCACGTCTCCGGGCTCAGCGCTCTGTTCTCCTCTGTCTCTGTGAATCCTCTCCTTATTTCTGCTCTTGCCTGCCTGGGCAGGATTCTGGCCTCCTATCTCCAGTCTTGACTTCACTTCTGAGATGAGACCTCCATTTCCCCACCCTCTAGAGTTAGGGATTTCCATTTGGTTGTGCCCCCTAGACGTGAAACTCAGCATGCCCCAGCCCTGGCCACCTGCCACTGGCTCCTCTTCCTAACATCTCTATTTACCTCTGGGACCACTCAGGTTTCCGTCTCTCCCTCCCTCCTACCCCACGTTGGGGTTTCCAGCCACGCTGTGTTTCTTTGGGTTCCTTGAATGTGCCACACGCTCTCTGGACTTTGCACGTGATTTTCCTAATTATGGAGCCCACTTTGGCATACTCTTTGGTTGGTGAACCCCTACCCACCATTTGGACCTCAGCTCAGAAGTTACTCCTTGTGGCACCTCCACCCTGATCACCCTTTTCTGCCAAGTCTTGGTTAGATCCCCTTCCCTGCGCTCCACTGGGCTTTTTCCTCCTCCGCCACTGGGCTTCTGACTCAGCCTCTAGTGACGTCTGTCTTCCCTGCCAGGGCAGGGCCACATCTGTCTGGTTCATCATTCTATCTTCAGCGGTCCAGACTTAGGATTTCGAGTCTGGGCTAGTGTCCGACGAACCCGAGTTTGAATTCAGGTTGCACCCCTCCTGAGCTGTGAGAACGTAGCCCAAGTTCCTTCACCTCTTCAAGCCTCAGTTTTCTCTTGTCTAAAATGGAGATAATGAGGAATTCCCTGGTGGTCCCGTGGTTAGGACTCCGAGCTTTCATTGCAGCGGGCACGGGTTTGATCCCTGGTCGGGGAACTAAGATCCCACATGCCGTGCAGTGCGGCTGAAAAAAAAAAAGAAAAAATCATAAAATGGAGATAGTCCCTTCCTCACTGAGTCACTGTGAGAAGTGAGTGGTCATCGCACATAGGAAGTGCCCAGCATGGTGCCTGGCACGTGGTCACCATGGAATCCCTGCAAACTGTGATTATTTCTACCTACAAATTATTTTACTTCATCCAGTGTCCAGCACATCATACACTCTCAACAAATAATAGCTCTTTTTAGCCTGGAACAGAATCTGAAACATAGCAGGCTCATTGGACAGTTGAAACTTGCATTTCGAAAATTCGGGGGGGGCGGATAAAAGAGGCCGTGGTGCCTCATTTGCTGCACATCAGTTCGGAGTCATGATCTCATTACCCCCCTCCATGGGGGGAGGGCAGTTTCAGTTGGGGGCTGGAGGCTATCCGCTTTCTGGTGGGAGGCGGTCTTCTCTGATGTCACTGGGGTGCCCAGTGGACTGTTGCCGGCACTTGTTGGCCTGTTTGATCTAAGGAGGTGGCCTTGCCCCTCCTGGGGAAGAGGCTCATTAGGGTTTGTGAGGGGTATGTTTCCGAGGACTTCCAAGGGCTGCCTGGGGTGGCCGCGTGAGGCGGTCCTCTTTTCTCATTTTGTCTCAATTAGTTGTTGTTGATCTCTACACGATGTTCCTCCCTCTGCTAGCCTTGGGAATGGGTAATCCCAGGGCATGGCTCTTGGCTGGAGAACTGCGGGCATCACCACCACCATCACCAGCAACATCACAATAAACCCTCACCTGGGTTATTTGAGGATCTGCTTGTGACAGTATGCTAGCATTTTGTGTACTTTAGGGCTGCTGGGGGGTGTTAAACGCGTTAGAAGGCATCTCTCTCCTTCCTGTGAGATATGGTAGCCACAAGCCACATGTGGCTACTTAAATTTATTTATTTATTTGTGTGTGTGTGTGTGTGTGTGTGTGTGTGTAGAAATTTATTTATTTATTTTTGACTGCTTTGGGTCTTTGCTGCGCGCGGGCTTTCTCTAGTTGCGGCGAGAGGGGGCTACTCTTTGTTGCGGTGCGCGGGCTTCTCATTGCGGTGGCTTCTCTTTGTTGTGCAGCACGGGCTCCAGGCATGTGGGCTTCAGTAGTTGTGGCACGTGGGCTCAGTAGGTGTGGCTTGCAGGCTTCTAGAGCGCAGGCTCAGTAGTTGTGGCACGTGGGCTTTGTTGCTCTGCGGCATGTGGGATCTTCCCAGACCAGGGCTCGAACCCGTGTCCCCCGTATTGGCAGGCAGATTCTTAACCGCTGTGCCACCAAGGAAGCCCTTAAATGTAAATTTTAATTAATGAAAGTTAAATGAAATGAAAAAAAAAATCCAGTTTCTCAGTCACAATATCCACCTTCCAAGTGGACAGTGCAGATATAGAGTGTTTCTCTCATCGCAGAAAGATCTCTTGGACAGGGCTGGTCTAGAACGAGAGTCGGTAAACTATGGTTCATGGATCCACTGGCTGAATCTGTAAACAGAATTTTAGGGGAACACAGCTGTGTCTACCTGTTTACATGTTGTCTGTGGCTGCTTTTGTGCTACAAGGAAGATTTGAGTAGTAGCGACAGAGACTGGGCAGCCTGTGCAGCCTAAAATATTTATTCCTTTAGCCTTTTAGAAATTTTATGTATTTATTTATTTCGGCCACGCTGCGTGACATGTGAGATCTGACTTTCCCAGCCAGGGATTGAACCCGTGTCCCCTGTATTGGAAGCATGGAGTCTTAACCACTGGACGGCCAGGGAAGTCCCTTTACTCCCTTAGCCTTGAAGAAAAGGTTTCCTGACCTCTAGGCTAGAACATTGCCTGGCACTTGATAAGTAAATGCTTGCTTTTTTTTTAATTTATAAAAAAATAACGTTAGTTCTCTAAATAACCTTTCAAAGTCAGTATTCTCTCCATCCCAGAGATGGGAAAACTTGGACTAGAGTTCTTTACAGTAACTTCCAGGAGGGCATACACCTCATCCATCTCATTCATCATTTACTTTTTTTTTTTTTAAGATATATAAACTTTTAATGATGTATAATATATACATTTACTCTTATATTTGGGGCAGTGCCTGGCACACAATAGACATTCAGTACGTGTTTGGTGAACAATGAATGGATAAATAAATTGAATAAATGACTTTATGAACAAATATAAAAATCTGATCAGCTCCATTGTACAGATGAGGAAACAGAGGCCCTTCAGAGGGGAGTTGCCTCACCAGCAGGCGACGTGTAGAGCTGGGATTTTAGCTGAAATAGTCTGTGTGTTTCCTAAACCTTCCACTCCACCACTCTGCCCGCTCCGGAAGCTGCCCAGATGCAGAGCGAGGCCTCCCCTATCCCTGCTGCATCCAGACATTTGTCTAGCAGTGCTTGTCCTCACCTCCAGCTGCCAGCTTTACCTGCTCTGTGGCGCTCTTGGGCTGGAAGCTTCCTTTCTCCTGCTGAGGCACATGGGTCCAAGTAGGTCGGCCAAGTCTGAATGATCTCTCTCTTGGCCACTGCAACTCATGTGGTTTGAGGAAAGACCATCTGTGAGTTGACATTTTTGTTAAAGCAAAACTCAGAGGACCATGGGGGTATCTTTAGCTGAGAAGCTAGAGGCCAAGTGAAACTCCTTGAGCACCTTCTCAGATGGCTCCTCCTGGAGCGTCCGCTCACAGTGGCTTCCTGTTGAATTGATGCATTAAATGAGTCCAGAGCATCACTGCTTCAAGCCATGGAGTCCCAGAATTCCGCCTCTGCCGAGGAGTAGCTTCATTAGGGCTCAGAGGACTAAAGCCAAGGGGTCTCTGTGGCCTGACTGTCCCCTCCTTCATTGTAGGGTTATTTTTCATGTGCTCTGGAGGTCGCCTACCTGGATATGAATCCTGCCTTCCCTACCTGCTGCTGTGTAATCTTGGTCAAGTTACTTTCTCTCTCTGTGCTCACCTTCCTTTTCTGCATGGTAGGGATAATAACAGGACCTACTACGTGGCTGTTGTGAGGATTAAAGGAGCCAATAGATGCTTGGCACGCAGTACCCGTTCTCTAAGGGGTAATGGTGATTCTCTCCTCTCATCTTTCATTTCCGACGAGCAGGGCCTGTGTCTTGCCTGCCTTTAAATTCCGCACTGTAAGTTGGGGGTCTCAGACTCAACTGTCTGCTGGGGCCTGGAAGAGAACTTAATTGGGTAAGTTGAGCCAAACGGGGACTGCTGGGAAGTGGAGAATGCAAGGGGGTCTGGAAGGAGAAGCAATTATTTCTACAGTCAACACATGTTTATTGAGTATCTCCCATGTGCCAAGCGTTGTTCTAGGCGTGGAGATAGAGCAGTGAATGAACCAGACAAAACTCCCGGCCCTCTTGGAGTTTCCGTGTTAGAGGACTCGGGTTTAACTGTTTTGTCACCACACAAGAATATGGGCCCATTGTTGCCATAACTTTGAGTTTTGGAAAGAAAAGCCAGAAATGGATTTTTAAAAACCACGAGAGAGTTTGAGATTAGCTGATGCAAACTAGTATATGTAGCATGTCCTACTGTAGAGCACAAGGAACTATATTCAATATCCTGTGATAAACCATAATGGAAAAGAATATGAAAGAGAATATTTATGTATAACTGAGTCACTTTGCTGTACAGCAGAAATTAACACACCATTGTTAATCAACTATACTTCAATAAAATGAAAAAAAAATCCATGAACTCTCCTATTTAAGTATTGGCAATGTTTTTCTTTTTAACATCTTTATTGGAGTATAATTGCTTTACAATGGTGTGTTAGTTTCTGCTGTACAACAAAGTGAATCAGCTATACGTATACATATATCCCCATATCCCCTCCGTCTTGCGTCTCCCTCCCTCCCACCCTCCCTACCCCACCCCTCTAGGTAGTCACAAAGCACCGAGCTGATCTCCCTGTGCTATGCGGCTGCTTCCCACTAGCTATCTATTTTACATTTGGTAGTGTATATATGTGCTACTCTCTCACTTCGTTCCAGCTTCCCCTTCCCCCTGTGTCCTCAAGTCCATTCTCTACGTCTGCGTTTTTATTCCTGTCCTGCCCCTAGGTTCATCAGTACCATTTTTTTAGATTCCATATATATGTGTTAGCATATGGTATTTGTTTTTCTCTTTCTGGCTTACTTCACTCTGTATGACAGGCTCTAGGTACATCCACCTTACTACAAATAACTCAATTTTGTTCCTTTTTACGGCTAACATCCCATTGTATATACGTGTCACATCTTCTTTATCCATTCATCTGTTGATGGACATTTAGGTTGCTTCCATGTCCTGGCTATTGTAAATAGTGTTGCAATGAACATTGTGGTACATGACTCTTTTTCTTTTTCTTTTTCTTTTCTTTTTTTTTTTTTTTACATGACTCTTTTTGAATTATGGTTTTCTCTGGGTATATGCCCAGTAGTGGGATTGCTGGGTCATATGGTAGTTCTATTTTTAGTTTTTTAAGGAACTTCCATACTGTTCTCCATAGTGGCTGTATCAATTTACATTCCCACCAACAGTACAGGAGGGTTCCCTTTCCTCCACACCCTCTCCAGCATTTATTGGCAATGGTTTTATATTGTTTTATAAAGCACAGTGTGGGCCAAACGCAGGGAGCCCCGAGGCCACCAGTTTGCAGCCCCCCGCTGTGAGATGCTTTACCAATAGCTCTGGGAGGAGGGGAGTCTCTGCTCTGGACACCAGCAGCTGGGCTGATGTCAAGGTCATCGGTGCCAAGGGCACCTCCTCTCTCTCCCGAGGGGAGGTTCCCGTGCCTTTTCTGCCTACAGTGCAGATGACACTGCTACATTGCAGACTGCAGGCAGCGAGATCGAATATTCCTTCTCTCATCCTTCCTTCGGACAGCAGCTGTGGCTGGGTTCCCAGTCCCCATACAGCGTATATCAGGAGGACAGAAGCAGTGCACATAGTTACCCATGGGGGCAAGAGGCTGGTGGTGGTGGCAGTGGTGACGTTCAGAAAATGCAGTGGGTCCGGGAAGCAGCCTTTGAAGCCAGAGAATTAATTATCTTTGTTGCCTGCATCTTTTAAAAGTGGAGAACTGATTTAAAACCCTGTGTGGGGAGGATTGGGAATAGGATTGAGGAGAAAAGAACTTTAGGATGCTATCAGGAGTAATTCTGACAGCAGGAGGTTTTTGGAGAGGGAGTGGTGAGATTCCGGGGAAAATGTGAGAAAAGGTCATGGAGGTACTTTGTGTTCGGTGTGCATGGTGCTTCAGTGCTCGCTTTTACATGTGGTTACCTGTAAGTGGGGCGTGTGCTCTCGGGTTTGCCTCAGTCTCCACCACCCCCTATTGTACTTCAGCCACTTGCTTAACTCATTTCTGCCACTAGCCTTACCTTCATAGGTCTTAGAGCTAGTGGCCTCTGCTCTGAGGAAGCCATATGGCAGAGTGCTTGAGGTGGTGGACTCAAGGCTCAAAACCAGCCTCATCTGCCTTTTATTAGATGTGTGTCTCTGGACACGTTTTTCTACCTCTGTGATTGTACCTGTCAGGATCCCAGCAGGAAACAGAAATCCCTCAGGCAGCTTCAATGAAGCAAATTTAATGAAGGGATTATTTAACACGTCTAGGGAGGAAGAAGCAAGTGGAGGAAATAGCGTGGGCACAATGGAGCTAAGGAAGAAGGGCTTGCCAGCATGAACGGTGGTCCTGGAGGGATGTAACTGCTTCCCGAATGGCAGCGTCAAGGCAAAGGAGGAATGGGAGGAAGTACCCCAGCCTCTATCCTCTCCAGTCACCTGTTTGTCCCACTCATTGGCTGAGCCCAGCTGGAAACCAGGAGGCAGGGCACTAGGTGATTAATTCTGCAGGGGTCGGCCCTCCAGGGCTCAGCCGTCCAGGGCTCAGATCATGGCAGAGTCCGGTGAAGAATGGATCTGGGGAGGGAGCAGGGAAAACCAGCACACTGAGCCTTGGTTTCCTAATCTTGAAAGTAGAGGACAATATGGCAGCCTGCCCCCAAATGTTCTGGAGGTGAAAGTACTCACTCAGGGATGCGCCTGCCCAGTAAATGCTGAGACTCAGTGTGGGTCTCAAGGCATTCCTAGGGGCTGAGGGTCCAGAGAAAAGGGTTCTGTGTGCTGTCTCTCCATAAAATTTTCAAATGAAGGAAGCTTCCTCTCCCTCCCCTGTAATGGGGACCTGGGATAATGGCTTCTTTTGAGGGGAGTACAGGTGGAGGGTAGCAGTTAAGCATTAAGACTCTGGAGCCAGATAATCTGGATTCCAGCCTGACTGTCACTTGCTGTCAAGTTACTTAGCTTCTCAAGCCTCATTTTTTTCACCTGTAAAATGGGGCTGTTAGTAATTCCTATCTCCTTGGGTTGTGAGGATGAAATGAGTTAATCTATGTAAAGAGCTTAGAACAGTGCCTGGCACGTAGTAGACAATCAATAGATATTAACCGTTGTTGCTGTTGCCATCTCCCCCTTCCTTCTCCCCCACCTTCTTCTTCTTCATCGTCATCATTATCATCATCATCAGTATGGGTTAACTCCAAGCAAAACTGACCTGTTGTCAACAGAGGATTTCCCACTGGATGGAGTCCATCCACCAGCCCTCTCGGGAGCTTCATTGATCAGACCATTATCCTCTCATCCTCCCACAGATATGATATTTCAGGGAGTGATTGATGGGTGAGTGTGAGTGTACGTGGGGAGGGGTGGGCTTGTGCCTGACTCTGGGGACACAGTGCTTTGTTATGCAGAATAGCTTGCCTGTCATCCCACTACGAGCCCCTTCCTTGAAAAGTTCCAGGCTATTTTTGAAGCCCTCATGGCTCACATGTTCCTTTCTCCGTCATGTCAATGCCAGTACAGAGACATCAGAACCGTTTGGCAGAGTATAAAGCAAAAGAGATTTCAAAGTGCATGGAGGATGAGTGTTGCTCAAATGACAGGGTATTAAGACGTGACAAGAATGCTGAGTTTCGAGACTGCAGCAGCTTGTGCGTTTGTATTTAGATCTTGTTGGATTTCTTGGGAAATTAGTGGAGGTGCCAAAGGCTAACGTCATCTCTAAGAAGGCACCAAAGGGTAGAAACAACCCGTGACCCTCCCCCGCCGTAAAAACACTCCGGAAGATCAGTAAAGGATGCCTGAGTGAGTGGGTGGTTGCCTGGGCAACTCCTGGACTCGGGGCCGCAGGGTTCTGCAGGTGAAACAGCTGGCGATGGAGGGAAGCACATCAGCACTGGCTGCCCTGGAGCTTTGCTGCTGATGCAGTCTCACAGCGTGCGGGCCAATGTGTGGATCTGAGCGTGAAGGCACCAAACCCTCACCGTTTGTACCTTTTATTACAAACGTAATATTTGATTTACCCTTCGTGTTCTTCCCTGAAGGGCAGAGAATGACCTTGGGGACAGGTAGACCTGAGTCCCAGCCCCTCCACTGCCTCTTACTAGCTCTTTAATCTTGGGCAAGTAGCTTCACGATTCCGGGAATCTTTCTGAACCACTGTTTCTTCATTTGAAAGGAATTGTTGCAGCCCTTACGGGATTAGAGATCATGGTGTCGCAAGGCCCCTGGGACTCCAAAAATGTTTGTGGAACTGCCCTGTTGTATTAAATACTCAAATAGTCCCAAAGGGAGGATAAGTAGACCTGCTTCCACAAATGGGGAGACTTGGGTGCAGAGTGGCTGGTGCACACTGCACAGGGTGAGCACTGGGGCCTGAGTCTCCAGGCCTTCCTCTGAGGGAGGCAGTGTGGAGTAGTGGTTAGGGCTCACCCACTCTCTGGAGTCCCTTGGCAGGTTTTCTAAACCTCCATAAGTCTCACTTTTTCTCTCTGTGAAGTGGGGGATAGTCATAGACTTGCTTTCTATAGTTGTAGTGAGGGTTACACAAGATAACCTTACAAGCACTTAGCATGTGCTTGTGGGATAGCAAACACTCAATAAAGTTGCTGTTGTTATTGCTAGTAGTATTACCGGTGGTGCAGTAAGAGTAGTAGTAGTAGTTGTTGCAGTTGTAGTAGTGGTAGCAATAGTGATAGTACGGTTCCGCTGGTTTGTGGATGTTGACCTCTGGCAGCATTGCAAATCTTTGCCCTTTTTCTCCCCTCCTCTGAGGACAGACAGTGTCTAGCTACTCTCCACGAGATCCTTTCTCTAGGGCCACCATTCTCCACCCTTCTCTGCCCTGCCCTGTGTCTGGGGAGGTAAACCCCAGTGGACTGCATCTCCTGGACTCCCCTGCTGATGGCTTTTGTCTTGAGTTGGGCCAATGGGAGGTGGCAGCCAGAGACCAGAGGGCAGGAGGAGAGAGAATTGGGGGTTATTTCCACCCTCTACTCCCTCCCTCCATCTCTGGCCTCCTTCTGCAGTGACAGCTCCTGGCCAGCGGTCCCTCCTCCTTGGTTTCAGCTCTCACTGGGCTCTTGTTATTCTTTTTCATTAGATTGCACCTGTAGCCCTAGGTGTGGTAACAGTTTTCCACAGTTGCTAGTGTTTTTTAATTGAACATCTAGAGTGAATTCCATTTCTTGCTGAGACCCCAAGAGACCTATACACCTATTAAAAAATTATGTATTGGATTGTTTTCATTCTAAAAAATAAAGTGGTACGACCATTTTGGAAAAAAGTGGCAGTTTCTTATACAGTTAAACATAGAATTACTGTATACCATTATTAGGTATTTACCAAGATGAGTTAAATTACATGCCCACACAAAGACATAAATGAATATTCATAGCAGCTTTATTCATAATAACCAAAAACTGGGGGAAGAAATCCTCAAATATCAATCAACAGATGAATGTAAAAACAAACCTGGGAATAACTATATAATGGAATACTAATCAACAATAAAAATGAACTAACTACTGATATTGACAACTGCATTATTAATCATTAATAATCAAAACATTATTCTGAGTGAAAGAAGGCAGACACAAAATAGTACATACTGTGTGGTTCCATTAATCTATGCTAACAGAAAGCAGATCAATGGCTGCCAAAGGCTGGGGCTGGGGTGAGCGGATTTAACTGTAAAAGGGTACAAGGGAACTTTGGGGGTGATGCAAATGTTCTCTTGATTGTGGATAATTACACGGGTGTAATGCATCTGCCAGAACACATCAAACTGTACATCTAGAATGGTATATTTTATAGTATATATTTTTTCTAATAGATTTAAAATTTCTATATAATGTTGAAAAACTGCACAAATTTGTATGGAATAAAGCCCAGAAAAATGAAAACTATAGATTGAATAGTAATCTAATTAATCCTAGTATGTATGATAAAGGAGGGAAAATTTGGGTGCCATAATTTCTCTCTTCATCGTGTTGGACTTAAATCAGTTGAAATGTATTTCCATACCATAATTTAAGCTTCAATAAAAGTTTGCTCAATTCTTTGTCTAGTGAAAAAAACCCCAACCTCATGAAGTTTATTAAATTCTACATTTGCTTTATTATTTTAAAATATTAGAGGAATAAAGAATTATAAAAAGAGGAACAAGACTCCAAAGTCCTTACAACCAGACATCAATCACTCCCCCCATCAACATTTCAGGTGCTATGTGTTTCCTTCCAGTTTTTTTTTTTCTTTTTCTGTACTTAGATTTTCCACCCTCAGCCGACTTATTGAAATAAAAAAGAAAGCAAGTGCAAAGTCTCCATCATGAGGGCATTTTTGTTATGACTTTACTTGCCTCAGGGAACCTAGCATGATGGTGAGGAGCTTGTACCCTGCATCCCAGATATATTGGGAGGAAATGAAAATGTTTAGTCTGCTGCAGGGGAGATGGGTTGGGTGGGCGGGGGGCACGGTCGTTGGCTTCAAATCTCTATCAGTCAATCAGTCAATTAAATATTATTGAACTTCTTTCAGGTGCCAGCACTAGTAGTACGGTAGGGAACACAGCATGTGGTTCTTCTGCTTGGAGTTAGTCTGGGAGGGAAGGGTATTATTCTTAATAGTAATAACAACAATGGCAATAGCAGTCACTAATATTTATGATGAACCTACTATGTGCCAGGTATTAAGGCTTATTTTTTCTGTTCAAGTTTTTAATATGTCGTTCCGTTTAATCTCCCAGCACTCTATGAGTAGGTACTCTTTTTTATCCCCATTATATGATTGGAAATAATAAAGTGGCTTAGAAAGTTTCAGGCCAGTGGGATTGCACAATAAGCAGGTTAAACCTAGGCTGGTGGGTCAGGAGAACTGGAGGAAATGGCATCTCATCTGAGATCTGAGGGATGACAGGCATTAGAGAAACAAGATGACAGCTTCAGAGAACACAGACAGGGGCTATTTTTGCACTGAGGGAAGTAGGCTGGTTTTGAGTGATAATTTGGGGTCAGGTGTGACAGAATTGGTGACTGGAAGTGAGTAGTGAGGGAGAAGCCAAGGGTGGCCCCCAGGATGAGTAAGAGGAAACATCAGAAGTGAGGCAGAAGTTTAAACTAAGTAGCATTTAGAGTCTCACCAGAGATCTTGATTATTTCCCCCCCTCTGTCAAAAATACAAACGCTGCATTCAGAGGGTCAATATCAACATCATCCTTATTTTTTTCCTGTGAACACCGATGAACCTCTGAAAATTGGAAAAACCTTGACTTTATTACCTTTGGTTAATTCTTTAAGTTTGGGTTCAGAGGTGAGGTGCTACAAACGTCTAATGTAAAGAACTACAAGTGTGTCCCTGAAATAGAACAATAACAACTTTGTTTCAACACACTTGTTTCCAGGGTTGAACTGAATATAAGGTGGATACAAATGGAGACTAAATTAGTTGAAACACCAAGCATTTTCCTAAAGTTCCCTTTTTACTTCCCTTTGATGATCTTTGATGATTTATGATGCTATTATTTGAATATTCAAATCCCTTTTTGTAGAGCCTGGAAAGCATAAATAAAAGTAGGGATGGAGACAAGGGACTTAGTTTTTTGTGTATATATCTTCACTGTTACCTGTGCTAAGGTTGTGGTAAAGAAAAATATATCAATATGCTTGGAAATTTTTCAGCTTTACAGATATCATGTTACTTTATGTGAATTTAAACTTGTCTAATAACAGGGTGAAGGAGAAGGAATGTAAATGTTATTAATTAAAAAAATTGGATACCACATGATTTTTTCAAAGACCTTTTGAATGTAACCATCATTTCCTCTAAAGTATATATCTTATCGTATTTAATAAATTGTCTTATAAAAGCAGCAACAACAGAAATGAGGCAGAAGAACAAGCACTTGGTTTGGGGCAACTTCAGTTTGAGATCCAAATCGTGGTGCTGAGCAAGTAGGGGAGAGCTCTTGGCTGAGAGGTGCAAATTTGGGAGTCACCAGCATGAACAGATTTACAAAGTCTGTAGATTGACAAGATGGCCTGGGGAGAGAGTGTCCACAGGGAAGAGACCAGCACCTGGGACAGACCTTTGAGGAATTCCAGTAGGTTAAGGGGTAGGGGGAACAGGAGGAGGAGCCAGAGAAAGGGGGAAGGGACCACGGAGGGCAGGATCGGGGAGTTACAGGGAGGCTGAGTTCTGTGCAGTCTAAAGAACTTTCTAGTATTAGAGTTGTTCTTAGGAGGTGGAGCAGTCCTTGTCCTGGAGGTGTGCAATGAAAAGCTTGGTGACCGTCCCTCAGGGATGTTGTAGAAGGGGGTGAGATCAGATGTCTTTGAATTGGCCAGAGTTGTTCGGTTCTTTGTAAGCAATAAAAATGACTGTAGGTGTCCTAAAAAGCAAGTGGAAAGGTATGGGTTTCTACATTCACACAGTGCCAGGCCTTAGAAAGAACAGGGTCCAGAAGAATGGACCCTGAACATTGGACCCTGGAACAGGGTCCAGGACAGTGGCTCTTGGATCTAGGTGGCAGGAACTAATGGGCTACCTTCACATGGCAACACTACTGATTCAAGAATCAAATTCAAGCAAGAGTTTGATTGGCTGATCTTGGGTCACACCCCCCCCCACCCCCTTGGCCAGGGGAGAGCTGGGCACCTTGATTGACAGCACCACCAAGACTGCACATCATGGAGCAAGGCTGGTTTCCCAAAGGAAAATCAACATGCCACTTAACCAGTATGGAGAATGGATGCTGTGCAGACGAAACCAACAGATGCCCACTATAATTAATCTCCATGGCCCTGTCTTTGATTGGGTGATATTTGCAATGTTCACATAACAGGCCACCCCTCCTTGCAGGGCTGTTGCTAGTGTTTTGCCTGTCGGAGGATTAAGTTTCTCTGTTTGCTTTTTAGAGTAAGTTAGGGGACTGGGATTGACATGAATTTATCTCTGGGCTTCAAGCCACTAGCTCTGGAGGCACACTTTGGCAGATATGACTCATGTTATTTCTTGACATGACAGTCAAGAAAAGACTTGGCCTTGTGGCTATGTGGTCCCTCCTTCATGAGCAAGGGTAGGAGCTGGTAGTAGACAGATGGTATAAATCTCTGTTGCATCAGCGAGGTGGGTGTGCCCATCCTACAGGCACTTACTGAAAAGAAGCCCAAGTAACAGGCGCCTGTGGATAAAGGAGACCTGTCAACTCTTATACCTCCTGGTACTTTCTCTTACCTGAGCAAACTCCTAGGTGCAGCCATCCTCATAGGACTACGATATTTAGAGGAATAAGGGTAGGGTGAAACACTGTATCCCATCTTTCCTCAGTTCACCAACACGGACTGATCGAATTGAATGTTCTTAATATCAAGCCCCTAAAGAAAAAAGAAAAGAGATCTATTTACAGGAACACATGAAACACAGGAGAAAAGAGGGGCCCTCACTGCCCATCCTCTAACTTCTCACCTTTGGTTTATTAGTCATACGTTCTTTGGTCTCAAGAAACAAAAACCCAATTCAGGTTGCTTTAGACAAGGAGGGATTTGTTGACTTATACAGAAAAGTCAAGGGGTTCTCCCTTCAGGCTTGGTTGAATCCAGGTACTCATATGTGGTTATCAGATACCTGTTGGCCCTGCTTTTCTCTTTGCTGGCTTCATTCTCAGAAAAGCTTTTCCTTAGTGATAATAAAGATGGCAGATGCAGACTCATTCCCCACCAGCTTAGCAGTACTGCCGGAAAATAAATCTTCTTTCCTAATAAATTCCAGCAAGAGTCCTGACGTTGATTCTCACTGGGCGCCTTGAGTCACATGCCCATCCCTGAATCCACACTGTGGCCTGGGGCCTGTGTCCACCCTGGGAGCTGGGCGTGAGGGCATCCTTAGCCAGCTCACAGGAAACTGGGGATCAGATGTCCCAAATAGAAGCAGAGAGGATGGATGCTGGTTGGGCGTGTTCACCACACTTGGTTTCGGGACCAGCTCTTCTCCCGGTCTGAGAGCTCTAGGGTGGGATGTAGCTGGTGAATGAAGGGATGTCGACGGTTCCCCTTAGGCCATGGCATTTTGTCTTACTGCCCCCGCCTTTGGGGCCTGATCAAAATGGGGAGGCCAAGGGGTCAAGAACAGTCTCCATGCGTTATCCAAACAAGCAGGATATTCCCAGCAGCTGTCCAGCCCAGGCCCTTCTCCCCAGGGTTGGTATAGCAGAAGGTGGTGGTGTGGGGCAGCTTTCTTCTCATGGGTTTGTTTACTTCTGAGGCCTGTCCTTTACCTCTTGTTGGCTCCACTGCTTTATCTGGCTTAGTTAAATAAATTTGGTAACATTATAAATGAAAACATTCCTTTCCTGCATTTGCTGACCACTGCAAGGCTATTGCTTTTTTTTTTTTTAATTTATTTATTTTATTTAATTTATTTTTGGCTGCATTGTGTCTTTGTTGCTGCATGCGTGCTTCCTCTAATTGCGTTGAGCTGGGGCTACTCTTTGTTGCGGTGCACAGTCTTCTCATTGCGGTGGCTTCTCTTGTTGCAGAGCACGGGCTCTAGGCGCGCGGGCTTCACTAGTTGTGGCTGGCGGGCTCAGTAGTTGTGGTGCACAAGCTGCTGCTCTGTGGCATGAGGGATCTTCCCGGACCAGGGCTTGAACCTGTGTCTCGTGCATTGGCAAGCGGATTCCTAACCACTGCACCACCAGGGAAGCCCAAGGCTATTGCTCTTGCTTTTGAGTTCTCTCCGTAGTGCTGGGCTGTTGCTAAACAAATGAAGTTTGCTTTTGCTCCCTCCTCTCCTACAGGAGGCAATCATGAACACCACAGTTTTGCAAATTCCCTTTAACACTGGGTGAATAAATGGTAGCCCCATGTGATGGAGTAAGATGCAGCTATGGAAACAGGATGAGGTCATTCTCTACATACTGAGATAGAATGGGCCTCCAGCTGTGCTAGTTTGGGAAAAAGCATGGGTAGAGTGTGCGGATCAGCAATGCTCTTCAACATTTGAGTCACCTGTTCCCAGCCTCCCCCCAGTACCTCAGAATTTCTTGAGGTGGGACTTGAGCCCTGATATGTTTTGAAAAGTCCAAATGACTCAGTGTGCAGCCAGGGCTGAGAACCAGGGGTGTGGAATTGTATCATATGGTTGAAACAAAAGGGACATAGATAAAAAACAAAAAGGAAATAGAGAATTATACTACATATATAGGTAGAGACTCACATGTGCTGACACACATGCAGAGACTATCTCTAGAAGGATAGACAAGAAATAGTTCCCTCCAATAATGGAGAAGAGCAGTGATTCTCCACCATATGCTCATCTGTAATGTTCAGATTTTAAGCCATAAGCATGGTATACAGTTTGAAAAAGAAATCCTCACTGCACACCCAAGGCCGGCCGGGCAGGGCTGTGAGATGATTCTGAGCTCACGCGGCTTGACTGTGCTGGGGCCAGCCGCCCACAGATGCACACATACCACCCACGGCCCCGGCCACAGCTGCCTTCCTCTTGACTCAGCCGTGGTGGGTGACTCCTGAGTGAGGGGGTGGCCAAAAAAGTCCAGCCATTCATTTATTCATTCATTGTTAATGCACTCATTCATATTTTTATTAAGAATTAGAGGGCTTCCCTGGTGGCGCAGTGGTTGAGAGTCCGCCTGCCGATGCAGGGGACGCGGGTTCGTGCCCGGGTCCGGGAGGATCCC
>NC_041227.1:64118564-64155617 GCF_002837175.3 Physeter macrocephalus
AAAAAAAAAAAAAAAAAAAAAAAAAAGAATTAGATATGGGGCAGGTACATGCCAAGCACATGAATCTGGTCTCATCCTCACAACTACATGTGAAGTAGGTGATCTTATCCCCATTCTGTGGTTGGGGATATTTTAGCTTAGAGATAATAAGTAATCAAGGTGAAAGTATTTGATTCAGGAAGACCAGCTAAAACAGAGCTTGTAAACTGGTGGGACTCAGATGTTTTTGGATGGTCTGCCCAGAGCTTTAAAAAATTCCCATCTGGCAACACCGGACTAGCGCTCACAGGGCCACTGTTGAATGGAATTGAGTATCCCAGGGATGGACATGTGCTCTCTAGTTCATTCCAGCCACCCATCCCTGCTGTATTACACCAGGCTGGCTTCACTTTGTCACAAGGCCTGGCCTTTGTAGGCATTTAAGTTTGTAACCCTTGCAGTAAAGCAGGTAGGATGAGCCAACCATTTTCCGTCCCATGGGGCTCCTGAGCTGAATTATCCTGTGGAATGTGTCATTTCTACTCCAATCTGGCCTTCAGTCTGCCCGCTGGAGAACTGAGCTCTCTGCCTTGAATTTCCCTGTGGCCATCATGGGATGGGCTATTGGTAGTGATGTATTTATGGAACAGATTTGCACAGTAGGGAATGACTAAAATATATTCTAGAAAGGGACAGTCATCCAGACTGGCAGCAGTGTGGGGTAATGGAGTGAGAGGAGATAAGAGTAAAGTTAGACGGTGGTTATATGTGAATGGATGGATGTCAGCCTGTGGTATTTGAACTTTATTCTTTAGGCCAGTGCTGTCCAATAATACTTTCTACGACGAGTGCTCAATGTGGTAGCTTCTAGCCACACGTGACTATTAAGCACTTGAAATGTGGTTAGTGTGAACGAAGAACTGAATTTTAAATTTCATTTAATTAATTTAAATTGGCATAGCCCCATGTCACCTGTGGCTACCATATTGGACAGTGCAACTTTAGATGATAGGCAGCCAGTGAATGTGTTGGAGCAGGGAAATAATATCAAGCTGAGTTTTCACAGGATGAATTTTCCAGGAGTGTGTAGGCTGCAGGGGGTGGAGGGAAGTAGGTAGGAATAATATTGACAGTATTTATTATATGTTAGGCTCTTACTGTGTCCACACACTGTGCTAAGATGACCTCATTTAATCCTCACAACAACTCTATGAGAAAAGCACTGTTATTATTTCTATTTTATAGACTAGGAAACCAAGACACAGCAAGGTCAATGGACTTATTCAAGGTCACAGAGCTAACAAGTACTGGTGCCTGGTGTAGTGTCCGGGCAGCTTGGCTGCAGAGCTTGGACTGTAAACCTCTAACCTGGAAGGAAGTAAATAAACCTTCATTGAGAGTTTACTTTGTGCCCTGGTGCTGTGCATCTGTACACCATGTCTCATTTAGATATCATGGCAATCACATAACATTGGTGGTCTTATCTCCTCTGTGGTTATGGAAACTTTGACTCATCAATTTCGGGGGAGACCAGTTAAGGTTTCATTGCAAAATTCCACATCTGAGTTACTGAGGGCGGTTAGGGTGGAATCAGTGGGGAGTACACAGGAGGATATGGTATGAAAGATGTTGCGAAGGAAGAATCAGTAGGATTTAGCAATTGATTGGATGGCTGGGGTGAGGAAAGCGGGGGAGGATTTCTTCTGGAACAGTGAGATGAATGGCAAACACAAATGCAGCCACGCCATGTGAGTTGAGAGTGTGGGCTCAAGAGAAAGACAAACCTCCTGGTTTCAAATATAAGCATTGCCACCAACTAGCTGGACACCCTTGGGCAAGTCATGTCTCTCTGAGTGTCAGCATCCCTGTCGTTATAACGTGGATCAAAACATCTTCCTCACAGGGCCGTGATGTGGCTCAGGTGAAACCATGGATGTGAAAGCCCTTCCAGACTCAAGTCCATAGCCATGTGAGTCACTCTTCTGAATGCCAGTGAGGCCAGGTGTTAGGTGGAGATGGTTACCAGGCCTTTCTGCCTTTGATCATGGAGATGTTTCCAGAAAGCATGTGGGGGAGCCCCACCTCATCTTGGACACTAGGCAGAATTTCGTGCCAGTGAGTCAGCTTTGACATGGGAGGAAAGGGGTCCTCCCTGGCCATCGCAAAACAAAATTGCAATGCTGGTGCCTCCAACTCAACTGACCCTTTCCACCAAGCACTTTGTGTGTGTTGTCTCACTTGAGCTTCACAACAGCCTTCTCAGAGTAGGTACTGCTATCATTCCCATTTTGGAGAAGGAGATGGAGGCTCAGAGAGGCATAGTAATAGTAATTGGGATAGTATTGGCATAGTAATTGGGCTAATGTCCTTCAGTTTATGGCTCGTAAGATGAGGGTTCAAACTGAGGTCCATCTGATCCAGAGGCCTGGCCTGTAGCTCTTGCAGACTGTGGATTTCTCTCTCGAGAAATGGCTGTTTGGGGGCCTCCTGAGAGAGATGAGAGCTGAGGAGAGTGTTGAGGGTCCTTCTCTTTCTTCTCCCAACACAGACATATCTGTAGCTAGTGCTGGGATATCTATCTCAGGTGATTATGGATTCAGGGACAAAGATTGCTTCCCAAAGATGTCAGTTTTCCATTTGAGACCCTGGTGAGAATAGGGTACAAGAGATGGATCAACTCCAAAGAGAGAAAATAGAAATTTAATGACTTCATCTAATTCTCTTTGGATGCAACAAATAAATTATAATGGCTAGAGTTGGGCATTTGGGAGTGGGTGCAGTATGAGGTAGAGTTGGGGTCCCATTGCTTTCTGGGACCAGATACTCCAGAGAGATCTCCTGGGATCAATGAGCTGTTTCTGATCCTTGACTGGTATATCAGTTTATTATTGCTGGTATAACAAATTACCATGAACTTAATGCCTTAAAATGACACAGATTTATTACCTTATAGTTCTGGAGGTCAAAAGTATGAAAATGGGTCTCATGAGGCTAAAATCAAGATGTCTGCAGGGCTTCATTCCTTCTGGAGGCTCTAGGGGACAATCTGTTCCTTGCCTTTTCTAGCTTCTAGAAGCCTTCCACATTCCTTGGCTTGTGTTCCTTTCCAGCAATGGCATCACTCCAGCCTCTGCTTTTATAGTCACACCTCCTTCTCTGACTCTTGAGTCTCCTACCTCCCTCTAATAAGGACCCTTGTAATTACAATTAATTGGGCCCACCAGGATAATCCAGTATAATTCCCATTCTCAAGATCCTTAATGTAATCACATCTGCAGAGTCTATTTTGCCATGTAAAGTAACATAATCACAAGTTCCAGGGATGAGGACGTGGACATCTTTGGCGAGGTTGGGGAAAGACATTATTCTACCTACAGGCCTGTGACCTTTGTGATTTTACATGTAATACGGGAGGAGTGGAGGAGGATAGTACTTGGGACCTTAATCTCATTCTCTGCTGGAGCCAAGTAGCAGTTTCCCCTTTTAAACAGGTCCTGCATGCACTCTCCCATCTGACCCTCAGACATTTTCATTGCTTATCTGTCCCTTAGGCATTTGAGTTTGAGACCGCATTGTGTAGTCCTAAGAAAGCATGGCTACGGGTTGGATTCAGAGGGCTATAGCCTGCAGGCTTTTAACCTCTACAGAGCAAGGAGTTATTGAATAAACTGTGAAGCATCTAGGAATTCTTGGCTCTTACGAGGTACCTGTTTGAAAGTAGGACCTGGTACGTGTTTCAGCAGCTCATTGAATGTTGGCTCTTATTTAAGAAAAGCTAGTTTTATCCTGAATTTGCCAAACAGAAATGTGGGGGTGTTTGTTTGTATCACAAAAGGGTTTAGTTTGTTTCTTTAAATAGCCAGCTCTACTACTTTTCTGTGAAGTGTTTTAGTTAGTGGGAAATGTGATTTGCAGGACTTTTCAGAAGCGCGTTGCGTAAAGTAAGTACCTGCACTGGAAGCTCATCAACTTTCCAGTCTGTTCCCAGCTTCTCTGTAGAGTACACCGGAGTATAGCCAAGTCCCTTGGCATATTGAGTCTACCTTGGTGGTGATGGATTGTTTATTTTGTGGCTAATTGGAAGGCTGCCTAAAGAGACCTAGTTGATGACTGGTGTCTTCCTACCCCTGTCTATGGTGGTAGAATGTGGAAGGCCAGCCAGGAGCTACAGCTACCATGAAGTTGATTGGGCTTTCTTCTGTTTCTGTGGCTGATGATATTCATTCTTTTGTTCATTCATTCACCAAACATTTATGTACATATCAGTTATGTACCAGGAATTGTGGTAGACACTAGGAAACTAGAGATGAGCCCCCCTCCTTCCCTCAAAGAGAGTAAGGATGAATAAGATCATAACTGATATTTTGGATATTTTGAAGAAAGGTTCTAGACTAAAGTAGTTGCTTATAAATGGTGAATGGGTGGGGGGAAGGAGAACTTTCCTAAACATCTCTGGGTTAAGGAAGAAATGAAAACCACAGTAATAGGCCACTTAGAAACTTAAAACAGTGATGGCACTAAATATAAAACATAGGATGCAGCCAAAGCTGTGCTTGAAAGGAAAGTTTTTAGCTTTAAAATCTTAAACTTTTAATGAAGGAGAATGGGAAGAAATTAATTGAACAGTCAATTCAAGAAGCTTTAAAGAATAATGAATAAAAGCAGCAGACATTTGTTGAATACTCATGATATGCTAGGCACAGCTCTGAGCATGGATTAGCTTGTTTAATTCTGACAACACCACTGTAATATGGGTATTATTATTATCACCGTCATTTTTCAGAGAGAAAACTGAAGCACAGGGAGATAAGGTAATGTGCCCAAGTACTATAGTTTGCAAATGATGAATGCATCCAAACCTGGCCATTTGACTCCAGATACTCCCAACTAATAAGGAATAAAAGTACAAATACAAATAAAAGAAGTAGAACAAGTGAGAGTAAAACTAACAATTAATCAAGTAGGAAAAAAACAATAGTATTGAGAAATATGTCCATGATTTGCTTCTTTAAAATGAAAGAATAATAAAATAGACAACAAGGAAGATGAACCTCTGGAAAAAATAAAAAGAGAGATTCCCTAACAATACAATGTGAATTGAAGAAAGCATGAGAAAGGGCACAGCACCATCCCAGATAAGATGATGCAGTTGAAACACACTGAGAAGAACACTATGAATAATTCCAAAGGAAAATATAAATTCCAAAAGTTAGTTTGAGAAGAGAGTGAGGGGGAGGTGAAGCTGATAAAAGCTCCAAATGGGACAGGACTGTCTGCTGTCATCCCTTTTATTCTACATTGTTCTGGAAATTCTTGACATGGAAATATAAGGGGGAAAAAAGAGGCCTATCTATCAGGGAGGAGAAGAGAAAAATGTTATTATTGGGGATAATAAGATTCTCTACATGGAAAACTCAATAGAAGCAACTGAAAACCCACAAAAACTATTACAAATTTAAAAAATGCTTACAAAATAAATACACTGAAAGTTTATTTCTTTCCTATTTGTAAACAATAACCACTTGGAAAACAAAATGGGAAAGATTTCAAAAATCATAATAGTGTAGAAAAAGGATCTCTCAGATAATACTAAGTGAGAAATTTGTAGAACTATAGAGAAACTTAAGACTTTATTGGGAGACTTAAAATAAAATTTTAACAAAGGGACACCCTATTCCTGCTAGAAAGACTCATTGTTATGAAAGTGTTAATTACCAAAGTCCCAATAAATTTTTTTTCTGGGGGTGGGGAATTGACTAAATATAATTCCAATAAAAATTACATCGGTTTATTTATTTATTTGTTTGTTTGTTTATTTATTTATTTATGGCTGTGTTGGGTCTTTGTTGCTGCGTGCGGGCTTTCTCTAGTTGCAGCGAGCAGGGGCTACTCTTCGTTGTGGTGCAATGGTCTTCTCTTGGCGGTGGCTTCTCTTGTTGCGGAGCATGGGCTCTAGGTGCGCAGGCTTCAGTATTTTTGGCATGTGGGCTCTGTAGTTGTGGCTCGCGGGCTCTAGAGCGCAGTCTCAGTAGTTGTGGCACACGGGCTTAGTTACTCTGCGGCATGTGGGATCTTCCCAGACAAGGGCTTGAACCTGTGTCTCCTGCATTGGCAGGTGGATTCTTAACCACTGCGCCAGCAGGGAAGTCCCTCCATTGGTATTTTTAAAACCTTGATAAACCAATTCTAAAGTTCACTTGGAACTCGTCAGTAGTTGTGGCGCACGGGCTTAGTTGCTCTGCGGCATGTGGGATCTTCCCAGACCAGGGCTTGAACCTGTGTCTCCTGCATTGGCAGGTGGATTCTTAACCACTGCGCCAGCAGGGAAGTCCCTCCATTGGTATTTTTAAAACCTTGATAAACCAATTCTAAAGTTCACTTGGAACTCGCCGTGACTGCCAAGAAAATGTTGAAAATAAGGATAGTGAGGGAGGACTTGCCCAACCAAGATATAACATATTATAAAGGTACTATTATTAAATCCCATATTGCTTTATTATAAGACAGATCAGTGGAACAGAACAGAAGGCCCAAAGACAGACCCCAGTGTATATAATTATTTAGCATATAATAATGTTGGCATTTGAGATCAGTGGAGAGGGGATGAATTATTCAATAAAAGATGCTGGCACAATTGATTATCTATTTGGAAAAAATGGCAAATTAGATTCCCATGTCATTTCAGATACCAAGAAATTACAGATGCATAAAAGAGTATAAAGTGCAAATGATGCCATATAAAAGTTAAAAAAAAAGAATTGTATTTATAGGAATTTGGGTCATATGGGAAGGCCTTTTGAAGTGTAGTTGAATTAAGTTTTCATTGTCCATTTTTTTCTTTTAGTGGTCTGCAAGTTATATATAATACTTCTATTCTTATTTTTATTCTTAATTGTTAACACACATATTTAAACTTATAATGTCCTAAATGCAGTTTCTCAATACCTATATACTCCTGAGGAATAAGACAAGACTCTTAGCGTATTGCAATTTTATAGTCTTTTTCCCAACCCCATCTCTTATGACTTAGGTCTCTCTTTCCCCGCCCCACTTTTCTTTTTGTTCTTTCTTTCACCACTGTTTGTTATGCCCCATTCATTCATTCTGTTGTTGTTTTGCGGAGTGTATATTCTCTATTACTTCTTTTGTGGGAAGTAAATTTTCCAAGTTCTTATATTCTGGAAATGTCTTTATTTTGTACTTTCACTTGAATGCTAGTTTGGCTGTGTATGGGGTTTTAGGTTCAAATGACTTTTTCTAAACCTTTGAAGACATTGCTCCATTGTATTCTAGAATTCAAAGTTGCAGACGAGAAATCTGATGTTAAAATTATTTTTGTTCCTTTGTCAGTAATCTTTCTCCTCTTCTCTTCCTGCCACTGCTGGACACATCCTCACAATGATCTCAGAGCCTTGATAATCCTCACCTTTAGTTGTTTTTTTCATTCATATCTATTGACACTTGATAGTTTCTTTCAATTTAATGACTCAAATTCTTCTTAATCTTTAGAGGACTTCCTTCTATTTTCTTTAATTACACATTCTTTACCGTTCTCTCTGTTCTTTCCTGAATATCCTTCTATATGGATGTTAGAATTTTGGGATCTATCGTACAGTTTTGTATCGTTTCTTTTATTTTTTCTTGTTGTTTTTCAGAATTCTGGGAAAATCACTTAATTTAGACTTCCAGTTTGCTAAGTTCCTCTTTAGCTGTCTCCATTTCTATATCAGCCTAACCACTGAGTTTCCAATTTGGACAGTCATATTTTTCATTTCCTGACCTTTGTTTCTTTGACTCTTCATTTTGTTTCAAAATGAAAGTGGGCTTATTTTCCCTGATTATATAATTAATACATACTCATTGTCAACATTTCAAACAATACAGATGTAAGATTGTAAGTAAAAATAATCTGTAGTCCTACTGCCCAGAGATAACCATCAGTGGCATTTTTTGGCCACTGCTCATGTATTTCTCTCAGCAGTCACAGATACACAGGCACAGAGAGGGACCACCCCCCCACACAACACAAACACACTGTTTGACACAAATGTCTTCATACAAAGCATATATTATTTATAAAATACAGTAAATACTAAAACAGAAAGGGGAGAAAGCAAAGGAGAAAGAAATTGGCCCCTTTGGAACTCTTGTTTTAAACCACGAGCATTTAAAATGTTTTTATTATAGAAAATATACATAAAAGTAGAGAGATTAGTATAATGAATCCTCCTGTGTCCATCAGCCAGGTTCAATAATGATCAGTCAAGACTAATTTTTTTTTCCCATCTATAACCCTTCCCTTTCTATCTCCTTTATGTCACACTGAATTATTTTGAATAGAATCACCTTATCCATAAAGATTATAGGATGTATTCTTAGAGGTAAGTATTCTTTAACAAAAATAATCATAATACCATTATTACATCAAAAATTATAATTCCCTAATATCAATAATAATGATTCTCTCATTCCATCAAAAAGTGAATATATCCACTTTTCTGATTGTCTCATAATTTAAAAAAACTATTAGTTTGTTTAAATTAGGATCCAAACAAGGTCTACATATTGCATTTAGTTGATATGTGTCTTAAATCTCTTTGAATGTATGTTTCTCCTCTGCCCTGCTACTTTCCTCTTGCAGTTTTCCATTTTTGTTTGTTTGTTGTTGTTGTTTTGAGCAGTTTTAGGCATATAGAAAAATTGATTGGAAAATACAGAGTTTCCATATACTCCCTCAACCCCATTTCCACCCTAGTTCCCCCTATTATTAACATTTGCAAGTGAAATAAATCAGAAAGAGAAAGAGAAATACCATATGAACTCACTTATATGTGGAATCTAAAACAAAAACAAAACCAAGCCAAAACCAAAAAGCAAACTTGTAGATACAGAGAACAGATTGGTGGTTGCCAGAGGTGGGGGTGGGGAGTGAGTGAAATGGGTGAAAGTGGTCAAAATAAATAAGTTCTGGGGATGTAATATATAGCGAGGTGATTATAGTTAATAGTACTGTAGTGTATATTTGAAAGTTGCTAAGACAGTAGATACAAGATCTTATTACAAGAAAAAAATTATAACTATTTTTGGTGATGGATGGATGTTAACTTACAGTGATGATCATTTTGCTCTGGTCATATATATATATGATCATTATGTTGTATACCTGAAACTAATATAATGTTATATCAATTATATCTCAATTAAAAAAATAAAGACAACTATATTCAATATCCTATGGCAAACCATAATGGAAAAGAATATTAAAAAAGAATGTAAAAAAAAATGAAATAGCGTGCCTTAGAGTTGTTAGGAGTATTAAATGAATTAATATATGTACAGCGCTTGTAAAGAATCTTGCATTAGTGTGGTACATTTGTTACAATGGATGAGCCAATAGTGATACATCGTTATTAATTAAAAGCCATTGTTTATACTAGGGTTCACTTTTTGTTTTATATATTCTCTAAATGCAGCCATCGCTACAGTATCATCCAGAAGAGGACAGATGCTCTCCTGTCCCCTTCCAGTTTATTTGTTGAAAAAACATCTTGTAGCTTACCACATTCTTGTGTATTAAAATTTTTTTTTTCTCATTGCCTCTCTGTGGTGTCATTTAAAATGTGTCTCTGTCACTTGTAGTTGCGGTAAATTGGTAGCTGGATGAAGTTTCTTGAACTGATTCAGGTGTGATTATTTTGGCAAGAATACTTGACAGGTGGTAGGATTCTTCATAGTACTTTCATCAGCAGGCAGGTAGTGTCTTTTTCTGATGTTGGCAGCACTGAGGATTGTTGCCCAGGTCCATTATATCACTCGTGGTAGCCTTGAGGTTTCCTCTTCTGTTTTCATTTACTGAGAATGTCCTTTAGAAAGATTCTGAGCATGGTGCCCATCCTCCAGGAGTCCACAGTCTAGAGTTTATAAAAATAGATTTGAACAACAACAAAAAATATAGCTTTATTTTGTATGTATTCTCTAATTGTCCCTCCTCCTAAGTAATATAGCCCCCAAATAGTGGAGCATTTAACGCATACAAATTCAAATATATGTATGTACACATTTGGTTTCAAACTGCTAAAGTAACAATGTAAACATGTAGCCTATTTCTTCCACTTAGTTGACGGTTGCTCCTGGGTGAGATGCAGGTGTGGGTCCGCCGTTCCTGCTCACTCTTTTTCTACATGCCCTTCACATTATGCACATCTCTCTAAGTGTGATTCTAGTGATTAAATGTACATACTTCTTAAGCGTTATGGACCTAAACACAAGCCAACAGCTTCCTGTGGTGCCCGATCTGAAAAACAACATTCTGTTCCAAAAGTAGTGGAAGATCATACAACTTAAGCGATCTTCAGGGGTGTGTAAGTTTGAGCATATGTGATCTTTTGAACCCTAGTTAACTTTACAAGCGAAGTAATTTGCAAGTTGTAACATCGGTGTACCCAAGAGTTTGACTTCAATAAAAGGTGCAAAAAAAAAAAAAAAGAAAAAAGACAAGGTGCAGAAGCTGAAGGCATTGTTTATTTTGGTATAAAGCCTTTACTTGTCGTGAAGTCCAGGTTTAACGATTTCTTCCTCTCTTCCCCTCCTTTGCTACTCTCCACTTTCCTTTTCCCCGACTCCTACCCTTATTTTCTCTTTTGCAGTCTGCTGTTTTGTCGTGCACAAGCGGTGCCATGAGTTTGTCACTTTCTCCTGCCCAGGTGCTGACAAGGGTCCAGCCTCCGATGTAAGTAATGGGCCCTGGTCACCTCTCTCTGTCCACAGTCAGTGCATCCTTTTGGGTAACTGTGAGTACACTGAGACAAAAAAGTCAGGATGTCATGGTCCTATAGCCTCTGAGACGATTTTCATTTTAATGGGAAAGAACAAAACAAAACATTTTGAGAGGGAGTGTGACTTCAAGAAACCAGCTAGTTTCCCTACTGTGATTCTGCAAAATGTCTTCATGTTTGTGGCTGAGGCATAAGAGTGGCGGGCAGGGGCTAAATTTTTATGGCTGCTATAAAAAGGTAGTTAGGATGGTACCTTACAGTGTACTTTTTAGCTCTTGGGTAGGGAATTTTTTGTACTAGGGCCCAAGAATTAGGAAGGAGTGAGCTTATCCTGCTCCTGTGTACCCCAAAGTATGATTACTGCTGGTGGGACAAGGGATGCTTCTGGGTAAACCTGGCAATTTTTGTTTGGATCATTATGGATTTATTTTAATATGGATTGGAAAATGTGCCTAGTAATCGTTTTGCATTTATGGTGGGGATATAAAATTTCCTATCTAGGTAAAGATAGTTAGGTTAAACAAAAGATAAATTGACTCAAGGAAAATATTAAGTGAATGACAGTGTGAGTTCTCTAAGGATATGGCAAAGTCTTGGTGCAAGTTTTCCAAAAGTTTGGGGTACCATGTGGATTGCCTACCCAACAGCCATTCCTAACCCCCACTCTTTTTCTGGCAGAGGCCACCTCTCATGCTAAAAGCTGAAGATGCCTGATACTTGCTTTCCCACGTTCCCTCGTAGCTAGTGAGTGAGCACGTGACCCAATTCTGCTCAGTGGGAACTGCGGGGGAAGTCTGGGCAGGGCTTCTAGGAAGACTTTCCTTTCTGATAAGGGAAGACACTCCTTACTTTGTTCTGTTGGACATTTTTGTGGGAGGATATAATGCACGGAGTTGTGGCAACCCTTTGAGTCAATGAGGGAGACACGGCTGACATCCTGAGCATGGCAGGGTGGAAGAGTTGAAGGGACCTGGGTCATCGACGACACTGGTGAGCTGCTGAGCCAACGCTGAGTTCTCTTACGCCCAGACTCTGTATGTGAGATAAGAAGCACCTCTTATTGGTAAAGTCTCACTGTTTGCGTTATTCTTTTCCATGCAGCTGAAACTGTCCTGGACCTTCCACCATGCCCACTCTTCCATTGGCCCAGTCATGAACTGCGTTCAGCATACCCTCTGTGCAGCTGTCACCCCTGGTTCTCTTATTTTGTTCCTGCTTTGGTTCACCTTCCTGGAATTTTCCCCATTGGCTTTGTCTCCCACTGGTCCTGTCCTGGTCCCTTAGACTTGACAGCTGACCTGAGGTTGTTTGAAGTGGGTGGTGATAACTACCTTCTCTTATTGCATATGTTCTTGCTGGCCTTCTATACGTGGTCATCTGCCATTTTGCTGCAAATCAGGGGCATACCACGCACACTCTAGAGCTAATACTAAAGTTGCTTTGCTTGGAGACTGTAGTGCTTGGGTTTAAAAACTCCAGGCAACAGAGAACAACCAAAGCCCTCACAGGCTTGTTTGCAGAGACAAAGATGGGACCATTCTTCATGTTCTCTCAGATCACACTCCCTGACCCTTTTAGCGCAATTCCATCTCTTGTCCCCAGGAAAGCAGGCAGGGAAGATTGGGGGGACAGCATGGCTCCATTATGCAGCTCTGAATGTTCATGCAGACCAAGGCTTGGTACTCAAAGAGCAGCCAAGAGGATGGTGTTTCCCATATCCTGTCTTTATTCATTGACTTTTTATGTTGCCTAAGATAGAAAGAGCTCAAACTGTTTTATGTGAAAAGGGAAATTTTGGTCCCTGAAACTGAAAAGCTCCAAGGGTAGACTGGCTTCAGACATAGTGAATCAAGGGGCCGAAATGAGGTCTTCAGGAATCTCTTTCTCCATGTCTTGGCCCAGGCTTCCTCTGTCCTGGTTTCTGTCTCATGAAGATTTTTCTCCGAACGAGAGCATGATGGCTGTGGTACCTTTAGTCGTAATGTCTTATCAGTGCTGCGGTTCCAGTGACAAGAGCTAAAGTCTCATTGGACCCTGGGTCATATATGACCAGAGGATGGTTATGCTGATAGGCAGGTCTGGTTATGTGCTTACTCCAGGTGAGGAGGGCCGGTGTGCCTATCCCATGATTTGAGAGTGGGGGAGAGGTGGTCCCTCAGAGGAGAACTAGAGAAGCAGTATTGTGTACTGATTAAAATCATAGGCTATGGATGGAGCCTAGACATGTGTAACCTTGGGCAGAGTACTTAACTCCCTTGTGCTTTATATTCCTCAGCTGAAAATGAATAAAACCCTACCTTATAACTTTGCTACGAGTATCCAGTGTATACATATAAGACAGTGTCTGGTACGTATGTGAAGATGATAATGACAGTGCTAATGAATTACAGTGAATACATGCTGGGCAGACAGCAAAGACAGATGTCTACCAAATACATCTGAAGAATGAATGGGTCCTCTGCCTGCCACCTGGCAGTTTTCCTTCCTAGGAGTGTGTAGGCGCCATAAGTTGTAGGAGACCCTGCTCTTTGTGAATGGAGCCATGCAGCCGTTCATTGCCTTGGGCATGGGGAGAGCAGGCAGTACTGCCTGCAGCCAGCATGCATAGGATTTGGCAGCCTACCTGAAATGATTATATCTCTGGACACAGTTCCAAGAAGGCCGGTTGGCACTGAGGATGATGAATTGGTCCAGACTCCTGAACTGGCTTGACTTGGTTCATTGACCATTTTCTGTCCATGGTTGGAGACATGATTAAAGATCTGGCCACACCTCCTTGCCAACCTGGCCAGGCTCTCTGAGGCTCATGCAGGTATGGAGGAGTGCCTTCCTCCTTTGTGACCTTGGAGGAGCTGGCATGCAGCAAGCTCATGGAGTAGAAAAGCACAGTCTCCATCCGTGAAAAATGAATGTGCTAGATTTTGTCCTCTACGTCCTGCTATTCCAAGTCCAGTCTGAGTCAGGGAATATTCTGGATATTAGCAGATCTTTGTGTGGTTGGCATCCTTCTAGGTCTCCATCATGGCATATTAGGCTACCTGAGGGAATTTTATGAATCAGGCTTTGTCCCAGTGAACCCAGCTACTGACCCAACCATTCAGTGCCCATGGGAACAGGCAATACATATGGGCACCCACCACTGGGGGACCTCAAAACACAGCAGAGTTCCTGGGTGGCACTTCTGGTCATCTATAGGCATCCTCCTGGTTCTTGGTCTCATCTGCTTGGAAACGCTCAATCCTGCTGTCTCTTGGACCTCTCAGGGAGACCAAGTCTCTGGTATGGTCGTAAGCATTACATATGGACATTACAGTTACCCAGCACTTAGAATACTGACCACATACACAGTGTCCTGAGAGATCTTCTCAGAACAAGAAAGAGAGGACTTGTCTCTGAGGGCTGGGACTAGGATGAGTGAAGTGAGGTACTTGTCTTGGGCACAAAAATTAAGGGATTCTCGCTTGTGTCTATGGATGTCTGGTGGCTGGATGATCTAGGATGGCCCCATTCACATGACTGGCAGTGAGCCGGTTGGTGGCCTGGGTGCCTTGGCTCTCCTGCACATGGCCTCTCATCCTCCAGCTGGCCAGCTCTGCCTTGTTCACATGAGGTTTCAGGGTTCCAAGAGTCCCAGTGCATCAGTGCTTTTTCAGCCTGTGCATCATGTTTGATAATGTACCACTGGATCAAGTAGTCTCATGGTCAAGCCCAAATTCAAGTGGTAAAGAAATAGACTTCACTCTTCATTGAGGGGAAAGAATCTCTGGTCAAACTACTGCAGATCCTGTTGACCCAGGGGACCACTGTGGAACAGAATCCCTGGAGACCATCACACTGGACTTCATAAAAGTCCTGTGGGTCTCTCACTGTAGTTCAGAGAGTCACAGATGGCCTCAGTAGGAGAACAGACCTCATTTATTGCCTGCCCCAGGTCCCTGGCTGACTGAGTGCCCTCTAGCTACAAATGGGACGTTGGGCAATTTAAGGATCATGCCCAGAGACAATGGTGGTTAAGAGTGTGGATTCTGAAGTCAGTCATACCTGAGTTCAGGTCCTTACTCTGCCAGTTACTCATGAGGTGACCTTGGGTGTGTCATTTTCCTTCTCTGTGACTCAGTTTCCTTATCCATAAACTGGGATATTAGTACCAACCACATAGATTTGTTGTAATAAGTTTTAAGAAATCCTTAGGGCTTCCCTGGTGGCTCAGTGGTTGAGAGTCCGCCTGCCGATGCAGGGGATACGGGTTCATTCCCCGGTCCGGGAAGATCCCACGTGCCGCGGAGCGGCTGAGCCCATGACCCATGGCCGCTGAGCCTGCGTGTCTGGAGCCTGTGCTCCGCAACGTGAGAGGCCACAACAGTGAGAGGCCCGTGTACCGCAAAAAAAAAAAAAAAAGAAAAAAGAAATCCTTAAAATGAAAAAGAGTTAACTACAACCACAACAAAAGGATTAACAACAAATGGATTAAAGAGTCATTGCATGAAAGTGTTAAGCACAAGTGTCCTTGTAAGCCCTGGTGCAGGTAGGTGAGGGCATTTCCATTGCTCTACTTACCTCCCTGATCAGGGATATACTGGTAATTCTGTCCATGCCTCCACCCAGATCATTCCCTTAGGACGTAATGACTGTTTCTATTTCCATTACTTTACACAAAACCTCAAATTCTATGGTGCAACGCTGAGAAAAGAACCTAGACTTTGGAGCCAGAAAACCTCGGTGTCAAAACCCAGTGCTGACGTTCACGGCTCCATTGATCTTGGTAAAATAATTTCAGTTCTGTGACCCTTAGTTTATATCTTTAAAATGGGGAAAATAGTACGTATGTCATAGTTTTTTTTTTGGTGAGCATTCAATGAGAGTCTGCCGGAACCACATCCAGAATAGTGTCTGGCACAAAGAAGGCACTCAGTAAATGGTTTCTAAATTATTATTAATCCCTGGAGGAGTCTCTCCTACTCAAGAAGGGATGCAGGACCTGCCAAGGAATAATAGGTAATAATAATAGCTAACTTTGTTGAGCAGAGGCTCTGTGCCAGGCAGTACAAAAGTACAAAAGGACTCTTTAGCTGGTTTGTCTGAAGATGATGTCTTCAACATTTTATGGTTTTAGGAATAATAATTTCTTATAATTCATATCAAGGTACTGAATAAAACTCACTGTTACGCCCTGTGCCCTCCTGATTCCATCACTAAATCAGTCAGTGAAAGATACGGGCAGTAATGCTGAGTGTATCCTTCTGTGTTTCTTAATCAAGTCTTATTTTATGAAGAAATATATTAAAAATGATAACTCATGTGTTAGATGCTGAAGATTTAATAAAAGGGAAATAAAAGAAAAATTTAAAAGAATGTTATATTTATACATTAAAAATATGCATATAAATGCTAATGGGCTTGAAAATCTGGTTGCAATGGATGATTTTCTAGGAAATTTTAAATTGGCAATTTTGTCTCAAGAAGAAATTGAAAACCATAACAGGAGAATAATCAAGAGAGAAATGAGAACATTGCCCAAGAAGCTTTTTTTCTCCCAGAGCTCCAGCATAATAGTCTTCATGGGTAAATTATTTTAAACTTTAGAAGAATGAAGGATTTCTCTTCATTTTATTTTATTTTATTTTGATTTTCATAACAATGAGCCTTAAAATATCTTTATGTTTCTTTTTTTTTGACATGCTTTACTTTTTTTATTGAAGTATATTTGATGTACAATATTATGTAAGTTAAGGTATACAATATAGCGCTTCACAATTTTAAAGGTTATGCTCCATTTATAGTTATTATAAAATATTGACTATATTCCCCTTGTTGTACAATATATCCTTGTGGCTAATTTTATACCTAATCTGTTCATTTTAAACCGTATCAAATTACAGAGAAAAAGTAAACCTTCACAATTTAAAAAAACTGAAAATGAGATAAATCCAACTCAAATCAGCACTAGGAAAAGAGATCAGCTCATGGGAAGGACATTGAGAAGGAGTAAGAGCTTCAGGGACAAGGGCCTCAGACACTGGAACTGAGGATCAGTACTTGCAAGATGCTTTCTCATTATCAGCTGTATCAGTTAGCTTTGCTGTGTAACAAACCATTCCGAAGTTTAGTGGCTTCAAATAATAATCATTTATTATTTCTCATGATTCTGTGGGCTTCTTTGGTCATTCTTCTCATCTGGGTCTATTCAGCTGATCACTGCTGAGCTCTCTCATGTGTTTGGTCAGCTAGTGACTTGGCTGGTACAGGATCACCTTGGATAGCCTCAGGAACATGACTGACACTTGGCAGCCTCTTGGCTGGTACACTTCATTCCTCCTCCACGTGGTCTCTTTTCCTCCTAGTAGGCAAGTTTAGGCTCTTTCACACGCTGGTCTCAGCGTTCCAAACACAGCAAGAGAGGGAGATCCCCAAAGCACGGGTGTTTTTCAAGCTTTTGTTTGTGTCACAGTGGTTATGGCCAAGACCAGACTCAGAGGTGGAGAAATAGACTTCACCTCTGGATGGGAGGGCCTGCAAAGTCACACTGCAGAGATGCGTACAGGAAGGGGAGATTTGTGGCCATTTTGTAGTCTACCACACTGGCCCTCACCTCTGCTGTGCCAGCTGTCTCGTTTGTCCTTCCAGATCCTCTCTGCTTTCTCCCTGAGAGACTGACCTGTAAGGGCTGCATCCGTTGGGGTTCTCTTACCCTCTGACTCAAGGGGAGGGACTGATAGGAGATTGGAGGGTGAGCCCAGGGTATTTATCATGAGGTCTTCTTGGCTTTACTCTTTGAAGGTCGCTGCTCCTCTAAAGGCAGTCACCTCTACACAATTCTCTCCTTTTGGGTTCCAGGAGCTACTCTCTTCCCTTGTCCCTTTGCTCTTTATTGCCCCCAGTTACTGCACTCTCCCTCATGGTTTCTCAACACCATGCCCACACCTTTCTAAATAGTCCTTTCATGAAACCTGCCTTAAACTCTCTTAATTTCAATATGCCATTTGTTTCCTGCTGGGACTCTGACTGATTTGTCCTTGCCTCATTTGTGCCTACTGCAGACAGGACATGTCTGTAAATATGTCTGTCAGCCTGGTTGTAGTTGACCCCAGGGAAAGATGGAAACCCTAGAGGAAGAAGTGGCCTTCTTTCTTCCTGAATTCATAATCAGTCTCAGGAAAGGGTTCTGATTGGTTGGTCCTCAGTTGTTAAGGGAATGAACTCTTTACAGTTTATCAGGCCTGGATCACGTGGCATCCCTATGGCTCAGAGAGCAATGTATGTTATAAGAAGAGGGGATGGGAACTTTGAGGAGCTGACAAAATCAATAGCTGCCACAGTTTATTATTATAAGCTACCTTGACCATGGTAACCAGCACAACCCAATAAAGTTGGCATAAAAAACTAAACTAGGGGGCTTCCCTGGTGGCGCAGTGGTTGAGAGTCTGCCTGCCGATGCAGGGGACACGGGTTCGTGCTCCGGTCCGGGAAGATCCCATATGCCGCGGAGCGGCTGGGCCCGTGAGCCATGGCCACTGAGCCTGCGCGTCCGGAGCCTGTGCTCCGCAATGGGAGAGGCCACAACAGTGAGAGGCTCGTGTACCACAAAAAACAAACAAACAAAAAAAAACTAAACTAGGGACCTCCCTGGAGGTCCAGTGGTTAAGACTCTGTGCTCCCAATGCAGGGGGCCCAGGTTCGATCCCTGGTCGGGGAACTAGATCCCACATGCTGCAACTAAGAGTTCGCATGCTGCAACTAAACATGCCACAGCTAAGGTCCTGCGTGCCACAACTAAGACCCAGCACAGCCAAATTAATTAATTAAAACAAAACTAAACTATGGTAAACTTAGAGTCTAAATTTAAAGATCCTAAATAAAATATTTAATACTATTTAATTCTTGGCATAGACATATTGGTTCAAATAGACTCTTTTTAGTGTGAAAGAAGCAATCTAGAGATTAAAAATAACAAAGAAGATTTTGGTCAATATAACAAAATATAAAGACAGATAAAAATTAGCCAGCAAGGAACTGTGAAATCTAGAAAGTATACATTTCAGTTTATTTCAGTTACCTAACCCAATGTAAATGGATTGAAATTCTCTACTAAAAGGAAAAGACTTATCAGACTGGATAAATGTATAATTCTAGGCAATGTACAAGAGAAACTTATTAGGTTAAAAATAAAAGAGGCAAAGATATACCCCCAAAACACACATGTATATAAAACAGGGCCTTAATAATAATATCAAAAGAAATAGGACTCAAAGTAAAAAGCATAAACAGGAGGAAGAGGGGAAAAGATTAGACTAACTTACACACTCAACAGTGTATGTAAAGTAGTCTAATCTTTCTCCAGAGAATATTACCAATATGTACCAAAAGTGTTAATGACCTTTCTGGCTTAAGAATTTTTACTAAGGAATTATTTAAGAATATGTGTATATATTTAGCTAAATTGATATTCATTGTTTCAGTATTTAATACTAATGAAAAATTGGAAACAACCTGAATGACTGCCAGTTAGGGTTTTTGTAAGTAAAACATATCCATGTGATGGGATGCTGTACAGTGATTAAAATGTCACAATGTCTGGGGTAACGGAAATGTCCTATGTCTTGATTGGGATGGTGCCTAGACAGGTGCACACATTTTTCAAAACTCATGAAACTATATGCTTAAAATCTGTACATTACTGTATGTCAATTATACTTCAATAAAAAGTCACAGTGATTAAAATGTTATTGACATGGGACTATATAGTCATTATGAATGAAGAAAGCAGACAACAAAGGACACATATGGTATGATATATCAACAAATATACAAAAAACACACACATGTAGAAAAGCACAAACACATTCCTAAACACATTTTGGTGGCCACTTGTCAGTTCTGCTCAGTGTTTTATTCCAGATTGCTGCCTGCAGAACTCTGAAGATCACTTTGGGAATTTCTGTAACTGGTTTCTACAATACAGTCTTGTTTTTGGTGCCACTTCACCTCCAGCATGGACTCAGCCTTCCCGCTTAATTTGGTTAAAATCAAACCTGAGCCAAGGCTTGGGTATAACTGTAAGCAATTATAGTTGCTTCTAGATGTGGTTACTCTTTTTGTTTTTGGCCACAAAGCATACGGGATCTTAGTTCCCCAACCAGGGATAGAACCCGCACCCCCTGCAGTGGAAGTGCGGAGTCTTAACCACTGGGCCTCCAGGGAAGTCCCTAGATGTGGTTACTCTTAATATATTCCATCATCTGGGAACCAGCTTAGTCCTCCAAATGGGAATCTTCAGGTGTTCTTGGTAAGATTCTGGCCCCTGTTGGCCAGTTCACCTTTGGCCCCAGAGGAGAGAAGTGCTAGCTCTGCCAATCCAGGCCCCACCCATTTCCTGTCTGAGCACTGGTGGCAGTAGGGCATCCCTATCATCAGAGAAAGGGCCCACCTCCTCTTACATGGCATTGTCTGGACTCCTTGGCTCAGAAAAAGCAACATAACAGTCAACTGCACTCTTCTCAAAGCCTGGGTGGTTTAAGTCTTTCATAACCCCAAGCGGGGACACACCACAGTTCAGTTCTGATGATACTCCAAGACTGTCTGGCTCCTTCCAGGAGGTGAAGCAACAGTTAAGGTTGAATATCCCTCTTGGCATCATGGTAAGATCTCTTCATCACCCGAGGGCAAAACTCATCTATAACTCTCAGGGATCAATAATATTAGGGGCAAATCAGCCTAAACAGTACAGACACACACACACACACACACACACACACACACACACACACACAATCTCTCTCATTTATCTATTACCTATCTAAATCTGGCAGTGCACCAGGGCTATTATTTACTACTAAACACTGCAGTCTATAACTTCTACATTCACAATGAAAGTGCCCAATAACCCGGTGTATGTTCCAAAGGGCAAAAGGACGCCTTAAAAGGGGGCTGGAAGCACTCTGAGGGTTGGCCTGGATAGCTCAAAGGCTAGGCTGTCATTAAACTTTTAAAGAGCTACTGTATAGATTTTTGGTATAGCTTCAAAGGACAGAATCAGGACTGAGGACCATCTGTGCAGGCGAAGGAAGAACAGCCCAAACTGACCGCCTGGTTCCTGTATACGGATATTAGCTCCCCTCCCAGTAGAGCAAAGACCAGTTGTCACGGATGCTGTAGAGGTGATATCTGTGGTAGGTGTGGGTTTCCTCCCACGTTGGTTATTCTTTTACTAATTAGTGTTGTTTGGTTGCATGCAACAGAAACCACCTTGAGTTAGCTCGTTATAAAGAAATTTGTTGAAAAGGGTATAATGTACTTTAGAGAATTGGAAGAAACCTTCCCAAACAACCAGACCAGTTGTATTTGATTTTGGTTCTTGTGTTGTTTTGGCCCTAAATTCAAATTCTGGAAGGAGAGACATTATGTGAAGCTTAAGTTACCTAACCAGCCCTTGGTTGGGACTTGAAAGTGTTCCCTCTTTAGGGAACTAAATACAGTGGGGGTGGGATGGCTTTTTGATGGAGAATTGAGGCACTGCTAAGCCCAAAAGGAGGCAGAGATATTTGCAGATCAAAACAACACATGTCCACTACCATTTCTAAATGCTACTTTGCAGAATACAGACAGGTTGAATGCTTAAGGATTATTTGGATAGCCTGTTAAGAACAGACCTCACCTGAAGAGCTACAGACAAGGGTCTGGGGGTCTGTATTTTGAAGTCCTTCGGGTAATTCTGCGGGGGAGCCAAGTTTGGAAACCAACAAAAGGTCCTATAGTAGGGTGGTTCTGAAACCAGAATGGTGGGGTTTGAATTCCAGGTTTGCCACTAACTAGCTGAATAATCTTGGGCGAGTTACCCAACCTCTCTGCCTCAGTTTCCTCTTCTGTAAGAAGAGGATAAACTAGCACCCTCCTAACAGGGTTCAGGTGAGGATTAAATGAGTTAATTCATGTTAAGGGCTTCTTGCTGTGCCTGGCACATAGTAAGTGCTAATTAATATTGTCACCACCAATGGTCCTTCCGAATCTTAGAGGGTGAGTTTCAAAAGTCTAGCCTTATTTTTGGCATGGCATGCTTCCATCTTGCTTGTCACAAAATGGAAATACAAAGGCACTTCCCATGGGCTGGTCGGGGCAAAAGTCTAATAAAAATGATGGTCGTGTGGTAAAATGCAATTCTTTGACTGTGAAATGAACTCCACCGGATTCTTCTGCCCCCATTTGCCATGCGCCACTGATGGCATCCACAGTGCAGAATGAACATGTAAAGGTCAGAACGAATTGCTTCTCAACAGCCCTTTGTCCCTCACTGTCACAAAGACACAGAGCTTCATGCTGTGGAGGAAGAAGCAAATCCACAGCGTGCAGCATCTGGGAATGCAAACTGTTTCTCCCGTGCACAAAGCGGACAGGTGGTGGGACTAAATGAGGCGGGGATGTCCTGTCTTATGAGTTATTTTGGCTTCTCCTGGTTGTGGGGTGGAACCAGCCTCAGAGCCTGATAAAGGGAATTTCCCAGAAGACCTCAGCCTGTGGAGGCTGCAGACTTGGGGGAAATAGAGAAATCAAAGGCAGATGACCCTGGAGAGAGGCAGCCTGGAGGGATGTGAAAGGAGCTGGTCCTGGAGTCAGAAGGTCCGTCCTCCCCCAACTTCAGTGGTCTGGGATTCTAGGATGTCCAAGTATTTTACTTAAATAATAATATCTGAGCACCAGCATTCATAGATATGATTCGGTTTTAAGCACTTTACATGTACTATCTCTTTATTCTTCATTACATTCTATGAGGTGATTACCGTTGTTATCAATCTCATTTTACAGATAAGGAAACTGAGGCTCTCAGAGACTGAGGGACCTGCCCAGGGTTCCGTGACCAGTGAGTGGTTGAGCCAGGATTCACACCCAGGCACTCTGGCCCGGGTCTGTGCGCTTATCCAGAACCCCAAGCTGCTTTGTTACTTCAACCCTGTTCACCTGGAAAATCTAACTGAAGCAGACGACCCTTTTCTCTGAGAACTGCCTTCCCAGATCTGTGCTCCCAGAGGCTGTCTGAACCCATGGCCTCGGTTCCGCTGGGTCCAGATACATGTGGACATCTGCTCCAAACGGGACCAATCAGACTCCCTCTTCTAAGAATTTAGAATTTGGGTTCAAAGGTGCTGCCTTTAGTCTGGGCTGGTCATATAGTTTTTGAAAAGTGTCCATCTTGATGAATTCTCACACAGCAAACATTTCTCTGTAACCAGAACCCCAGAAGCCCTTCTGTGCTCCCTTGTAATTCTTACACCTCCAAACCCTTTCATCAAGGTAACAACTACCCAGGCCAACAGCCATTTGCTTGCTTTCTTTATTTTATTGAACTATTTTATTTCATTTTGGAAAGAACACTTAACATGAGATCTACCCTCTTAATACACTTTTAAGTATATGATACAGTATTGTTGATTGTAGATGCAGTGTTGTACAGATCTCTAGAGCTCACTCATCCTTTTTTTTTTTTTTTTTTTTAATGTTTCTTTTGGCTGTGCTGCACGGCATGTAGGATCTTAGCTCCCGACCAGGGATTGAACCTGCGCCCCCTGCAGTGCAAGTACGGAGTCTTAAGCACTGGACCACCAGGGAAGTCCCTAGAGCTTACTCATCTTGAAACTGAACTTTATGCCCATTGATTAGTAACTCTGGAGCCATTCCCCCCCTCACCCCAGCTTTTAGCACCCATCATTCCACTCTGATTCTATGATATGACTATTTTAGATACTTCATATGATTGGAATTATGCAATATTTGTCTTTCTGTGTCTGGGTTATTTCATCCCATGTTGCAGAATTTCTTTCTTTATTAAGCCTGAATAATAGTCTATTGTATGTATATACCACGTTTTCTTTATCCATTCCTCTGCTGCTGGACATTTAGGTTGTTTCCTCACCATTGTGAATAATGCTGCAGTGAACATAGGAGTGCTAAAGTCTCTCAAAGATCCTAATTTCAATTATTTTGGATAAATACCCAGAAGCGGAATTGCTGGATCATATAGTAGTTCTATTTTTTACTTTTTTTTTTTTTTTTTTTTGGTGTACGGGCGTCTCTCACTGTTGTGGCCTCTCCTTATTAAGCCTGAATAATAGTCTATTGTATGTATATACCACGTTTTCTTTATCCATTCCTCTGCTGCTGGACATTTAGGTTGTTTCCTCACCATTGTGAATAATGCTGCAGTGAACATAGGAGTGCTAAAGTCTCTCAAAGATCCTAATTTCAATTATTTTGGATAAATACCCAGAAGCGGAATTGCTGGATCATATAGTAGTTCTATTTTTTACTTTTTGAGGAACCTCCAAATGGTCTAAGGACTTGGGTAGACATTCATCCGAAGACATACAAGTGGGCAACATGTGTGTGAAAAAATGCTCAGTAATCATCAGAAAATGCAAATCAAACCCACAGTGAGACCTCACACCTGGCAGGCTGGCTATTATCAAAACAAACTCCAGTGACAACAAATGTTGGTGAAGATGTAGAGAAGCCCTTGCTCACCCTTGGCGGGAATGCAAAATACTGCAGCCACTATAGAAAAGAGAGTGCCTGCTTTGAACGCTATGCAAATGGAATTGTACAGGAGACCCTCCCTAGTGTCTGGCTGCTTTCCTCAATGTTTTGTTTGTGGCCACCTGACTTTGAAAGGATGCATGGTATTCCATTTATCAGGAGGTCTGACTTCAAAGCCAGCCAGGACCAGGCAGTAAATGAGTGCTAACAGGGACTGTCCATCTGGGGTGTGTGCACGCTGTCCGAAAGGGGCAGCCATTACTCAGCTTTCTACTTAAAAAAAAATCTCCTGCTCTTTAAAGGACCAAGATCCAGATTTTCCAATTTTTCAGGAGATGCCTGAATCCCCCAAATGTGGATGCTGACAAATAATTCAAGAATTACATGTGTGGTATATTTTAAAAATATTTTTGCACTGGATTCATTCTGTGTACCACCAGTTTATAACCTCTGTAGGTGGGAACTGTCAGTGGAAGGTCGTGTCTCCGCCCCGTGCTCCCACTCCCCCCTGGCCAATGAAGGGAGAGGGAAAATATAGATTTAATCAAATCAGCCTTCTTTGGGGAGTATGGAGGGAGCAACCGTCCAAGGCAGGGAGCTTCGAAAGTATGCAGAGGGCCCTTTTCCCTGGCCATGTGGTTGAGCTGTAAATTGACAGGGGCAGAGCCCTGATTAGGAAGCAGCTGCTGCAGCGCCCCCTGCTGTCCTTGCACTCTCTGTGTCTAGTGGGACTTGCAGGGGGTCCGGTAGTCACTTGCTTCACCTGCAATCTTCAAGGGGGTCATTCATTATTCCACATGTTTTTCAAGTGCCTGCTGCCGCCAGGGACAGCAAGGTGAGGATTCAACTCGACTTTCTATGTTTGCTCAGTTGCCCCCCACCCCCCATCAGACCTTGCCATTCTTCATTCTTTTAAATAAGGAGAACCCGGCCAGGCTGCCCTTCTCTCAATTCAAGTCTCACCTTTGCTATATATTGAAAAACATTTCAAGAGGCTTTGTCATTTACTTGGCACCTTTCCCTGATTTCTGGACTGAAATAGATTCTCCTATTTTTAAACAATTCCTTCTGGCACTTTCAGTGGTAGTTTGGAGGTGAGGGCAGAGTGGAATGTTCAGGCTCAGGTGCCTGGTCTTGCTTGTTGATTAAAAGCATGGACTCTGGAGCCGGCTTGCCTGGGTTCAAATCTTGGCTCTGCTACTTACTGGCTGCGTGACTTTGGATAAGTCACTTAACCTCTCTGTGCCCCAGTTTCTTCATTTTCAAGATGAGGGTGATACTCTACCTACTTTCTAGGGATGTTGTATGAAATAAGCTAGTTTATGCACAGAGCTTAAAACCGTGTCTTGCATGTTATGTGTTTGCTTGACTCAGAATCTTGGACCTGTTATTGCCTTCAAACTCAGCCTTTAGGTTCTGGCTCTCTCCTTAATTCTGCATCTCAGCCCTTCTTCGATCAACTGTCTGTCTTTGATCCTCTTTACCCCTTAACTGTGAATCTCCAAAATTCTACTGAGCACGGGTCAATTCTTGGGACTTCTCCTGTATTCCCAGACTTTCCCCACCCTAATATTCTCTCCATTGCCAACTCCTGTTGTACCTCCTAAATAATTATAGCTAACATTTACAGGTGTACCTTAGAGATATTGTGGGTTAGGTTCCAGACCACTGCAATAATGCGAATATCACACGGATTTTTTGAACGATGTATTGTTTATTTATTTATTTATTTGTTTGTTTGTTTATTTTTGGCTGTGTTGGGTCTTAGTTGTGGCACGCAGGATCTTCGTTGAGGCACGCGAGCTCTTTGTTGTGGCACGCGGGCTTCTCTCTAGTTGTGGCGTGAGGGTTTTCTCTTCTCTAGTTGTGGTGCGCAGGCTCCAGGGCGCGTGGGCCCTGTAGTTTGCGGCACACGGCCTCTCTCGTCGAGGCGCGCAAGCTCAGCAGTTGTGGCGCACGGGCTTAGTTGCCTCGCGGCACGTGGGATCTTAGTTCCCTGACCAGGGATCGAACCTGCATCCCCTGCACTGGAAGGCGGATTCTTTACCACTGGACCACCGCGGAAGTCCCCACCTGGATTTTTTGATTTCCCACTGAATATAGAAATTATGTGCACACTATACTGTATTCTATTAAGTATGCGGTAGCATTATGTCTAAAAAACAATGTACATATCTTAATTTTACAATACGTTATTGCTAAAAAATGCTAGCTCTCATGTGAGCCTTCAGTGAGTCATAATCTTTTTGCTGGTGGAGGGTTTGAAATATCTCAAGAATTACCAAAATGTGACATAAAGACAGGAAGTGAGCAAATGCTGTTGGAAGAGTGGCACCGATAGACTTGGTTGACACAGAGTTGCCACAAACCTTCGATTTGTAAGAGATTCAATACTCGTTCGGTGTAATAAAGTGAAACGCAATAAAACGGTGTGTGCCTGCGCTAGCGCCTTTCACACGTCAGGTTCTGTTCTAAGTGATTTACACACACTAACTCATTGAGTCCTCACCTCAACCTTACTGTATTGTAAGATTTAAAATGTTTTCTTTATTTTTTGTTTGTTTTTAATGTATTCTTTGTGTGACCAGTATTATAAACCTATTACAGTACAGTACTATACAGCCGATTGTGTTAGTTGGGTACCTAGGCTAACTCTGTTGGACTTACGAACAAATTGCGCTTAACGAACGCTCTCTTGGAATGGAACTCGTTCATATGTTGGGGACTTAACTGTACTATAATAAGAATAGTAATAATTATCATTCCCCCATTGGAATCTAGAAATCCCTGAAGGTGGGGATAGTGTCTGCTGCTGGATCACTCCCCACCTCGGACAGTGCGTGGCAAGTGACTGCTGAGCAGAGTGGCGTCCCAGTGATGTTCTTGGTGACAGGGTGACAGGCCGGCATGCGCAGGACTCGTCTTCCTCAGTTAGGTTCCTTGTCTCTACGGACCTAATGGTTTAGGAGCCTTGTTTCTAGTGCCCAGAGTTAGGACCATTAGGATCAGAACCTACGTGGGCTTGTGGTGTCCCAGGCGCTGATGGTGGCCTGACAGGCATTCGCTTCAGCAGTGTTCTGAGTGTCCTTCCACATAAGGGCTCTTTCTGCTCTTCTGAAACGCAGGCTTGGGGGTGCCGAGGGCTTCTGTGACAGAGGGAGCAGTCAGGAAGCCGAGCACGGCGCTCCGAGCCCAGGAATCCAGCTGACAGCGTCTTTGCGAGATGAATAGCCCCGTGTCCTGGTCCTGCATTTGGGCGACCTGCGCTCACCGGGGGGTGGAGGTGCCCCTCCTTCTGTTGGCTGATGGCGCTGTGCAGGGAGGAGGGGCAGCAAGGGGAGAGGATGGGTATGTGCGTTTTGTGGCTGACGGAGGGTTTATTTATAAAGCAACGGTGAGATCCGTGGCAGTGTGTCTGTTCCTTGAGAGGCTGCTGTACACTGAGCAGTGACTTCACAGGAAGAGGCGGGCTCCGAGCCCAGGAATCCAGCTGACAGCGTCTTTGCGAGATGAATAGCCCCGTGTCCTGGTCCTGCATTTGGGCGACCTGCGCTCACCGGGGGGTGGAGGTGCCCCTCCTTCTGTTGGCTGATGGCGCTGTGCAGGGAGGAGGGGCAGCGAGGGGAGAGGATGGGTATGTGCGTTTTGTGGCTGACGGAGGGTTTATTTATAAAGCAACGGTGTGATCCGTGGCAGTGTGTCTGTTCCCTGAGAGGCTGCTGTACACTCTGAGCAGTGACTTCACAGTAAGAGGCGGGGCAGAGCTGTGTGAACAGCCTGGATGGCAGAGGGTGTCAGAGCTTGAAAGGCCCCTGGGGAATGCCCAGCTTAACCCCCTTGTTTTCTGAAGGGGGAACTGAGACCAGAGCGTGGAAGTGACTTGGCCAAGATCATACATGTAGTTTTTATTTTAAGCTAACATCGATCAAGTGCGTACTACCTGCCAGTCCCTGCGCTAAGCACAATATAATCATGATTTCATGAACCCTCACAAATCTAGAGAGCAGAAACATTTATATATTTATTTATTTATTGTTATTCCACGCACACAGTGTTTGCTAAGTGCCAGGCACCGTGCTGAGCTCTTTACAAATATGAACTCATTAAAATCTCATAATCCTATGAGATTTTTGTGTCAGGCAGCTGTTAAAGTTTTAAGTAATCCACTCCCCATAACAATCCCAGGAAATAACTATCATTATTGGCCCTGATTAACGGATGAGGAAACTGAAGTGTGTAGGCTATGGCCAAGGGACACAGCTAGTAAATGGTGGAGCTGGCTTTAATCCAGGCAGCCTGACATGGCGCCTCACCTCTTGTCTTATTTTATTTTTTAGTTTTTTGGCTGCGCCGCCCAGCGTGCAGGATCTCAGTTCCCTGACCAGGGATCGAACCCATGCTCCCTGCAGTGGAAGCGTGGAGTCTTAACCACTGGACCCCCAGGGACATCCCTGGAGCCTCACCTTTTAAATACCCCACTAAACCTCGTCTTCATGGGGAACTGCACCCTATACCAGGCTGAGGGTCACCCGACCAGGTCTGGGCCTCACCTGCTGGAAGGGATGTGGCTTCTCATCCCCTGCCAACTCAGACACCAAACTGGAGCTGAATCTGCATGTCCAATGCCTGATGCCTTGAAGCCACTTAGAGTTGGGGCTAGCTTGGCCACACACACAGCCTTCCAGAAGGAAGACAGCTCCTGTTTGCTGGGAGAATGAGGACCCCCCACTTCTCCCTGAGGCTCCATGAATGCACACAGTTGCTGTTTCCAATGGTCTCCCTCTGTTATACTAGTCGGTGGGTTATACTAGTTGGAGTTGGGATCTGGCAGGAGTTACAAACTCAGATGCCTGCAGGGACCCGCCAGTTGCAAGTGGGCTGGGTGGGGACCATTGTCCCCCACCCAAAGGGTGTGGCCAGGACTCGCCTCCAGCCCGGGGCTGCCCTCAGGAGAGCTGGCCCAGTATTGCCAGCTCTGAGCTCTTCGCCAATGTTACCCCCGTAAAATTGTGGCTCCATGGCTGCGAGTCCCACCCCGAGGCCTGGAAATACCTCTCTGCAAGAGATTTGCATGTATGCCCTGGAGGATGGCATAACCAGGTTAAAAACCGCTGACTTAGCTAATGAATTGAAATCACTCGTCTAAATAACATATAAATCCTGGAAAGGAGAAGACTAGCTTAACATTAGTGACAACCAAGAAGAGTTTAGGGGGGGAGAAAACACGACACTTTTCAGGAAGCGCATAAAGGAAGGCTCAAATTACATGTGACTTCCTTCCCCCGCTTCTCTCTCTCTCTCCATCCCCCCACCCCACCCCTTTAACTGAGCTTCAGCTCCAAGCCACTGCACTGTTCCTTGTTCTAAATTCTGATTGGCCTAGTTCTTCCTTCACAAACTGCACATCACTGACCAGACCCTGGTCCATTCAGCACTGGTTGGAAGCATGAGGTCAGACGCTCTACTGCCCACTGAGCTGGTGCTGTAGGTGGGTATTTTTGTAGAAGGGACAGTAAGCAGGGTTGACAACGATTGGCATTTCCAGTACAATCTGGAAGAATATGTGGGTGAGAATAACCAAGAAAATTTTGAAAATGGATGGTAATGCTGGGGTAGGGGTGGGCGGGTATACAACGCGTGTTTTTAGGTACTAAGATATTATAAACCTGTGATATATTAAAATCGTATGGTACTGAGGCACATCTCTTAGTTAAGAGACAGATAAGTGGAGCATAAGAGGAAACTTCAAAATGAACAAAGGATACAAGAGAAATTCGTGTATGATAAAAGAGGCATTTTAAGTCAGCACAAGAGATGCATTCCATACATTTGTAGTTACAACTCGCTAAACAGTAAGAAAAAAATAAAGGCCTTTCTTCAAGAAGCTCCTGCTAAAATGAATTCCAAGGGAAATAATGATTTCAATGTAGAAAGTGAAACTGTAAGAGAATGAAGAAGATACGGGGGAGGACTTCCTAAATGTCGCAGCAGGGACAGAGACCATAAAGGAAAAGGGAGAAATTGCACTTTATTTCAACACACACAAACAAATACACTTTCAGTGTTAGATGTTGGAAGAAAGAACATCAACAAAATTAAAAGGCAAATGAAAAACTGGGAAAATATTTACTGTATAGATCGTAGATAAGTGGTTAATATTCTTTTTAAAATTGTGTAGGAAACGTGTTACAAATGATTTAGAAAGAAACCAACTTGAATTTAAACATGGACAAAGAATATGGACAGAAAATTAACAGTAACAGTGAACATTTAAAAATATTTACGTTCACCAGTGCCTATTAAGCAGTTTTCATGCAGTAGTGCATTGAACCCTCCCATCAAGTTAGGAATTAGATATTATTATTATCCCGTTTTTAGATGAAGAAACTAAGACTTAAAAGGGTTAAGTAATTGGCCTCAGAGTCCAAAAGCTATTGTAATAACTGTGAGAGCTGGGCCTTAAGTTTGAACGCGGCTATTAATTAACCCCTAATACAGACATTGACTCCAGTGCAGATTGTACCCCAGGAAATCATATTTAAAATTCTACCAAAGTTGGGCTTCCCTGGTGGCGCAGTGGTTGAGAATCTGCCTGCCAGTGCAGGGGACACGGGTGCGAGCCCTGGTCTGGGAAGATCCCACATGCCGCGGAGCAAGTAGGCCCGTGAGCCTATAAGATGTGCATTTAAAAAATATTTTTAAAAATTCTGCATATTCAATTCTTCACATCCATCTACAGAGTGTTTCCTGTGAACCAGGAACTGAGTATGCTGCAGTGAGCAGTTAGGGTCTTTGCCTTTGAGGGGCCCACATCTTTAGATGTTAATGTACTTCGGTGGTTGTTATAAATTTAATTTTTAAAGAAGATACACATGAAGAGATTTAAAATTTGTGTTCAAGGCACCCAAATCCTGCTTCTCTTCTATAGATGGCTGCTCCTTTTCCCAGTTACCCTGGGTTAGAATGATTTCACGTTCATCACAAAAGTGATTCCTGCTTGCTCCTGTAAATGATAACTTAAAGAAAAATTGAGATATAATTGACATGTAACACTGTGTAAGATTAAGGTATACATTATGTTGATTTGATACACTTGTATTTTGCAATATGATTGCCATGTAGCCTTAGCTAACAGCTCTATCAGATTACATAATCTTTGTGTGTGGGGGGGGTGGGAATAATGAAGATCTAGTCTCTTAGCAAATTTGATGTTTATAATACAGTACTGTTGTCTGTAATCAATACACTGTGCATTAGATCTCTGGGACTTATTTATCTACTAGTTTCAAGTTTGTACTCTTAAATAGCGTCTCTCCTATTCCTCCGCCTGCCAGCCCTTGGGAACCACTAGTTTACTCTGTTTTTTATGAGTTCAGCTATTCTAGATTCATATATAGGTGATATCCTACAATATTTTAATGGTGACTTAAAACAAGTCTTGTTCAACTTGTATTACACTGTACTATATATATATATATGTTTCCAAATTATACCATCAAAGGAACCAAAACTCTGTTAAACTCTAGTGTCTGCCCCTAAAGTCAACTGTCAAGTCTTAGCTCTGTAGTTTCTCAAGAGTAATACGAGCCATGCTGTGTCATTCACTGTGTAAATACCTTTTACCCTGAATCAATAGGGAAAATAGCAAGAGGGTGAGGGAGCCCTGGAGTACTGCAGCCAGGAGCCTCCTTATCCTGTTGCCAAGCACAGACCCTTTGTGAGACTGGGGCAGCTGAGAAGGAGATGGAGCCATCTGGACCATGAGCTGCTGTTTGGAGTAGCACTCCCAGATGATATTGTAAGCTGAAGCCAGGCAGCGGGCACCTGCCCTGGGAGTAGAGGAAGGTTTCTCAAGGGAGATGTGAGTTGAACTCGGGTCCCAGAAAGGAGGAATGATTGTCTAGTGGACATTCTTGCAAGGACAGGAAGTGAGCTGACAGATATCAAGAAGAGCTCGTGAGATCTTGAGAAGGAAGGCCAGAGTTTTATTATCCTTGCTGCCCTGCACTGGCACAGGGCCCAGAACATAGTGAGTCTCTCCTTTTTACTGGCCTTGTGAATGATTGAAAGAAAGCCTACATGAAAAAGAAACCTCGTTTTCTAAGATGAGATCGTCTTTGCATTTTCCCCAGCTTGCGGCTGGTCCAGCTCCCCAGATTGCTGTGGATACTAAGGGAGAAAATAAGAGATTAGTAAATGCAAGCAATAACAAAGAGTGAATAGCAGGGAGTCTGTGGTGGGTCAACTGTGAAGGCATTTGTGCCTTCTTGCGTTCATCTCAGCTAGGAGGGACTTGAGTGGCCCAAAGAAACCCAGTCCCAAGGAGTCACATTTTCAGCACATCAGGACCTCCTCCTCGCACTAGATCACATAACACATGGGTCTGGTCCCAGGCTCTCATTCCTTCCCCAGATTCTTTCAGGATAAAGCCTGCTCCACTCGTTGTATTTGCTCATTCACATATATTTTTTGAGTGTCCTCTCTATATCAAAGACTGTGTAAATGGTGGAGATTAAAATAGTAAATAAGGTAGGGTTATAAGAACTCATGATCTGGTGAGAGAGAGAGAGGGACACACAGCAGAGAATTGCCTGGAGGCATGATACATAAAATAGTGATTCTTCACACCAGTTAGAGCAGAACTGAGCTTCTGATTTTCTGGACTCGGTGCTAGAGATGAGCTTGGAAAGAAGCTCTGTGAAACTGGTTTCTGTGTGTGTATTATTGTTGTTGTTTGTTTTTTTTGTTTAAGAGCAACAGCTCTGCAAAAAGCTGCACAAAAAAGGATGGAGGGGTCTGTAGGCAAATAAGTTTGAGAAACACTGAATATTACACCCTTTTCTAGTAAGTTAAAAATATATATATATTAACACACTGCAAGTTCTCAGAAATCCTGCAGTAAATAAACCTACTTCATCACCTTCAAGGATGTTTTTCATTAGGGAATGCTGGTCTGTATCATCCAGAGGGTTTTCCTTAGTTGTTGAGGGTATGTCACAGGCATAGTGGGAACAGAAAAAACTTTTAATAGAGTCTAAGAGCATCTCCAAGTTGGAACCAGGCTCAGTTGTCATTTTGGCCAATTTTCCAGCCAGCCAACCAGTGAAAGACTCAATAGAGTGGCCCTGGCAGCTGGCTACCCAGCTTTTCCTTGATGGGAACCTCAGTTCATTACATGTTAAACTAAAATTTATAACCCCTGACTTCTCTCCTGGATGTTGTCTTCTGAAGAAATCTGCCCATACTCTCTTCCAGAGGAGATATGAAAGCATTCATCAAGTCTCTTCTTGCCATGTCTTCTCAGAACCTTGACTCATTAAGACCCATTACTGATGTAGAGTCAAATTTTTCTCATCCTCTGCTTAGGTAGATTTTTAAAAATGCACTTTAAATGCATTTATTGATTGAATAATTAGTGTGGATTTAATTTGGTCAGTACAAAATCATTTATCAAGTTTTATTATCATTGACTTTTTTTTTTTTTTTTGGTAAAACTTATACAATCCAACAGAGATCATTACGTAATGGCAGCCTAAGAAAGTACTCACCAGGTGAACTGCCATCGCTGAGGACATTGCTTTCCATAGTCACTGTTAGAGAACATGTTTCTGTGTTTATCTCTGTGTTTTCTCCAGTGTTCAACTCAACACTATCTTTAAAGTGGTATCCAAGTTATTTTTTTATTATAAGCCTTATCAACCATGCTAACTGCACAGTTACTGATGAGCTCTTTCTTCCTTGAACAAAAAGAATAGCAATATAATAGCCAGCAGTTTTATACTCTTTACTATGTGGCAGGCAGTGTTCTAAGTGCTGTAAACAATTTAGCTCATGCAATTCTCAGGACAACTCTGTAGGAAGATGAAATTTTTATCCCTATTTCATAGAAGAGAAACTGAGATGCAGAGTTTAAATAACTTGCCCAGATGGCTCAAATGGCAAGGACTGGAGCTTGGATTTGAACCCAAGCAGTCTTGCTCCAGAGTACATGTTACTAACAGTTATATGATATTACTTGTCTTGGTCGAATTAATATAGATTTGATCCCAGAAGGGGCCTACCGCGATTTATTTGATTGTCAAACATTTAAAGAAATGAAGGATCACCAGTGAATGTGAGAAGTAGGGTGAATTCATGTAAGCAAATGTTAACATTAGAACATTTACCTGATAAAAGCAAACAATTTGGCAAAACCCAGGAGTGATGGCATGGGGAACTGGGTAGTTTGTTTCCCATTTCACAAAATAGAGTAGCCAACCTTGTGCTTGTTTCAACAAGTAGTGTGTTTAACTTCTCAGAGGAATAACAGTGAATGTAAATAAAATCATTAACAACTACTGAATAATCTTAGCAGGTGTTGTATATCAGCTTTCCTCTGTGTGCCTCAGCTTATCTGTTTTATTTCAAGATACTGCATGCATGATTTCTCACTTGTGTTCGGAGCTATAGTGTGCTTCAGTAATATATGCATCAAACATTTTGAAAGTCTGCCCCAAGAGGCAAAAACCACTTGAATTATACATTGCCTTGCAAGGTGATGACAGCTTAGACCTGCGTGCATGATTGTCTGAAGAATTCCATCCAGGGCTGCAAAAAACCATTTTTTAAGTAATTTAAAGAGAGTTCTTTGTGTTTGACAATTCAGAACAAAAAACATTAGTCCTATGAAATGTTACAGTGGGCAAGTAGGGTCCACACCTTCTTTATTCAGTATCCGGCATGACTTCTGCTAGTGTTTTGCCCACCAAACCTGTGAGTGTCCCCATATCTAAGATGTTTTGCAAAAATCAGAGTTGTTATCCTTGCTGATGTTTCATAATCCTATTTATGGCCCAGCCACGGTGGAAGTAATTATTAGTATTCGAAGCCTTGTTCTATAAACTTGTAATGGTGTGTTTCACTGTTTGTGGCATTAGCCTTGGGATGTTAGACATAACTCTGTTTAAGGCTATGAAGTCAGGCTGTCCGTCCAGAACATGACAGATTATATATTTACTACATCTGCTGAATCAGCTGGGTTTGTGCCATGAATACCACATGCTCATTTGCAGAACTCAATGGGCTTCTCAGTGAACATCGATATAGCCTTTGACTTGTAATGTTTAGAACAGAGTTTATTTAATTTTCCTTGGTTTAATTTATCCCTTATGGTTTCCGTTATCTGTAACGTGTATTTTGCTTTATAGGTTGAAACTCCAATTTGTTTTTACCATGGTATAATATCTTTTTTTCACCTTGGTTGGGGAAATCCAAACAACTGTTTTATCTATCCATCAGAGGCTGAGATAACACATTTCATAAAGCAGGATCAAAACATGTTCATGGTCAGCTGTCCTATTGTGTGTGTGTGCGTGATTTTTTTCTGCCACAGCTGGAGTTCTACACCCCTTATAGTAAGCACATGTGTTAGTTATGATAGTGTCTTGATTGAAGAACCAGTTTCCTTTTATCTTTGCCTCTGCCATATTCATCATCTATCTTTCATGTCTCCCTGATTATCAACATCCATTGGCAAATGATGAGGAGAAAATGTGGAAGATCTTATGGGCCAGGTTTGTAGAGGATGTCCATTCCTTTTCATTGGCCAGAGGGGTTCTCACTAATGTAGTTGCTGGCTTAGGGATGTTCAAGCAAAATTCTATACTGTAAAAGAGGAGTATGAATCTTTGTAGACACCATCTCTACTACACTATATGATATTAGAGAGCCTCTGTAAGCCTCAGTTTCTCATATTTAAAATGAAGAAAATGTAACTACCTCACAGATATTACCATTAGATGGAATTATGTACCTAAAAATAACATGTGAACTGTAAAATGGCCCACAGGTTTATAGTATTTTGTGTGTGTGTGTGGTACGCGGGCCTCTCGTTGTTGTGGCCTCTCCTGTTGCGGAGCACAGGCTCCGGCCGCACAGGCTCAGAGGCCATGGCTCACAGGCCCAGCCGCTCCGCGGCATGTGGGATCTTCCCAGACCGGGGCACGAACCCATGTCCCCTGCATTGGCAGGGGGACTCTCAACCACTGCGCCACCAGGGAAGCCCTCTCTAATTATTTTAAGTGTAGGGTTAGATTGTTTATTTGAGAGTTTTCTTGTTTATTGAGGTAAGATTGAATTGCTATAAACTTGCCTCTTAGAACTGCTTTCGCTGCATCCCATAGGTTTTGGGTTGTCATGTTTTCATTGTCATTTGTTTCTATGTATTTTTTATTTCTTTGATTTCTTCAGTGATTTCTTGCTTATTTAGTAGTGCACTCTTTAGCCTCCATGTATTTGTGTTTTTTTACAGTTTTTTTGCTGTAATTGATTTCCAATCTCATAACACTGTGGTCAGAAAAGATGCTTGATGCAATTTCAATTTTCTTAAATTTTCAGAGGCTTGATTTGTGACCCAAGATGTGATCTATCCTGGAGACTGTTCAGTGTGCACTTGAGAAGAAAGTGTATTCTGCCACTTTTGGGTGGAATGTTCTATAAATATGATTAGATCTGTCTGGTCTATTGTGTCATTTAAAGATTGTGTTTTGTTATTTATTTTGTTTAGATGATCTGTCCATTGGTGTAAGTGGGGTGTTGAAGTTCCCTACTATTATTGTGTTACTGTTGATTTCTCCTTTCATGGTTATTATAATTTTCCTTATATATTGAGGTGCTCCTATGTTGGGTGCATAAACATTTATAATTGTTATATTCTTCTTGGATTGATCCTTTGATCATTATGTAGTGTCCCTCCTTATCTCTTGTAACATTCTTTATTTTAAAGTCTATTTTATCTGAT
>NC_041227.1:64156276-64160740 GCF_002837175.3 Physeter macrocephalus
TAGGCCCGTGAGCCACAACTACTGAGCCTGCGCGTCTGGAGCCTGTGCTCCGCAACAAGAGAGGCCGCGATAGTGAGAGGCCCGCGCACCGCGATGAAGAGTGGCCTCCGCTTGCCGCAACTAGAGAAAGCCCTCGCACAGCAACGAAGACCCAACACAGCCAAAAATAAAAATAAATAAATAAATAAATAAACAAACAAAATTCTACCAAAGTTGGCACAACAGAAGCTTGTCCTTAAATGGAAAAATTACTTATTTGCCCAAGGGGCGGGGATAGTAGCAGGCATGGTGCATCAAACCATTCCTCAGGCACACGAGCATCTGCGCAGCGTTATCAGTACTATTCACTCTCTTCTCCGGCAACATAATGAAAGATCTTCACCAAATTATAGTGTCCCCCTTTCAACTGTGTAATTACAGCTTCTAACATTCTACGCATTTCGTGTTCACAGAATCTCAGTCCACATCATCCCGATTAAGGTTTCCCTGCCTCTTTGTCTCTTGGGAATTCTTGGCGTTCTGTTTGCAGTCTGGGGCATGGTGGTGCTGTCCAGTTAGCCAGTGTGCTGGTACGTGCTGTGGGAGTTTCGTGGTACCCAGATAAACACGAAAATATTCTACTTTCATCAAAACTTTACAGAGGTATATATGGAGAAGTCGTACTCCCTTGCACTTTGTTCCCTCCTGCCTTCCTAGAGAAACACTTTTATTAGCTTCTCTTGCAGCCTCTCCTTCCAGCATTTGTTTATGCAGTTGTGAGTAATTTAGAGTATACTTTCTTATCCCGCCTTAGTTTCTCACCCAAAAGGTAGTATGCAACACACACTCTTCTGCGTCTTGGGTTCGGCTTTTTTCCTTTTTCGATTTCACTTAAAAATAAACCCTTGGGCTTCCCTGGTGGCGCAGTGGTTGAGAGTCCACCTGCCGGTGCAGGGGACACGGGTTCGTGCCCCGGTCCGGGAAGATCCCACATGCCGCGGAGCGGCTAGGCCCGTGAGCCATGGCCGCTGAGTCTGCGCGTCCGGAGCCTGTGCTCCGCAACGGGAGAGGCCACAACAGTGTGAGGCCCGCGTACCGCAAAAACAAACAAACAAACAAAATAAATAAACCCTTAAGATTTTTCCATATTAATGCAGAGAACTCTTCATTTTTATACCTGAATAGTAGACCATTGTGTAACTGCACTATGATTTATTTAAGCACCTCCCTACCTATGACACTTGGCTCATTTAAAGTCTTTTGCTATTATAAATGATGCTGCAGTGAACAACCGTGTACGTATATAATTTCCTGTGTATGTGGGTTTATCTCCAGGATCAGTTCGCAGAAGTGGAACGACTGGGTCAGAAGGGGAGAAGCATTTGGAATTTTGATAGACGTGCCCAGTTGCCCCCAAGGGTAATACTAGTCGGCCGACCTACCAGGCGTATGTGTATTTGTGTTTCCACAGCTTGTTACTGGAGACCATTGGGATGAACATCTTAAAATTTTATTTTAAGAGTTGTCTATTTCATTTTTAAGGTGTATTAGAAAAAACAATTTGCACATCAATCCCACAAGCTCACACTCTTAGAAAGTTTTATTTTAAAATAGGTTTAAGTAAAAGTGGCAAGCCGAGTTAAAGAAAAGCACCAAGTAATAAATAATATTATAGGTAATATGTAGACGTGCAAAAATATGACAACTCAAGACTGAAGTTTGGGAAGTGTTACCATGATTATATTTTCTCTTTGGAGTAATAAAATCAGGAGCCTGTACTTCCTGTGTACAGGGCACTGTGCTGGGAGCTTTAATCATCACAACCAATCTATGAGGTGGGTACTGTTTTCATCTCCATTTTATGGACAAGGAACCTGAGACTCAGAGTGGTTAAGTCACTTGCCTGAGGCCACACAGTTAACTCCAGAGCCGGTGTTTGTAAACTTCCTTCTGTTCTGACAGTATTTTCAAACGAGATCTCCAGGTTCGCCTTGCTGTCGACCTTCCAGGAAGCATACCTTCCAGGCTTTTGTAGCCTGTAAAGGTCCAGGGATGACACAGTCTGAATTTACAGGTTGCTCTGACTTCCTACTCTGACTGATGCTGTTGGTGTGGGCTTTCATGACCTCTGTGTTTCAACACAGCTTCTGTATACCTGCAGCTTTGCCTCAGCTCAGCCGGATTTCAGCCCACCTGTGCACAAAGCCACACAGCTCATTCAGATGGAGAAAGGCTCTTTTAGGTTTTGATTTAGAGGTTTAAAGTTTTTTTTTTTTCCTTTGGTTTCTCATCTCTGCTTCCTTCCTCCTTATCTGCATGTGCCTGGAGTCAGGTGATGAATTGAAGATGCTGAGCTGGGTTCAGCCTGTCCTTTGGTCCTGGGGAGTATCTGTTCACAGTGAAGACTCTGGCTTGGGGGTGGGGGTGGGGATCTCCGAGTGACCTGACTCTGGCTGGTGTTGCATTTGTGTGGGATGAAGGGTGTCATTATCTATAACCCCCTGTTGGGTGGGAGACCCTCTGGTCAGGCTGAGGAGCAGGGAGGCAGCCAGGTGACACTCGGGCTTCCCCACTCTGTTGCCTGCATCTTTGGAGCCTGACAAACTTGATTCCACTCCTGTCTCTCCCACTTCCTTACTTTGTGACCTTGGACAAGTTACTTCTCTAAGCCTCAGTTTAGTCATCTGGAATACCAGGATAATAACTCCTCCCTCATTGGCCATTATGAAGCTTTAATGACGTTATATGGAACCCTTAGCACAGTGCTTGGCAGAGAGTCTGCTGAATTCATGGTGGCAGTAAGAGTCACAGTAGTTGATTATCATTTTGCTGTTGTTATTTGGCAAACTCTTGGATCAAAATCAGAGGTGGAAGAAAACTTGGAATCCAAGTTTGCCTAGTACAAAGCATGATGGAGCTCAACCCCATGAAACTGTGGGTAGAAGAATCATGCCAGGACCCTGTGCAAACCTGGTTCCTAAGGGTGGGAGAGATGACCAGGGACACTAGAAATCAAGTGGTGATGCTGGGGTAGGGATATGAAAGTTTCTAACACATTTCTTTTTTTTTTTTTTTTTTTTAGTTTTTTTTTCAATTTTTTAAATTTTATTTAATTTATTTTTTTATACAGCAGGTTCTTATTAGTCATCAGTTTTATACACATCAGTGTATACATGTCCATCCCAATTGCCCAATTCATCACACCACCATCCCCACCCACCCCGTGGCTTTCCCACCTTGGTGTCCATACATCTTTTCTCTACATCTGTGTCTCAACTTCTGCCCTGCAAACTGGTTCATCTGTACCATTTTTCTAGGTTCCACATACATGCGTTAATATACGAAATTTGTTTTTCTCTTTCTGACTTACTTCACTCTGTATGACAGTCTCTAGATCCATCCACTTCTCAACAAATGACCCAATTTCGTTCCTTTTTATGGCTGAGTAATAATCCATCGTATATATGTACCACAACTTCTTTATCCATTCGTCTGTCGATGGGCATTTAGGTTGCTTCCATGACCTGGCTATTGTAAATAGTGCTGCAATGAACATTGGGGTGCATGTGTCTTTTTGAATTATGGTTTTCTCTGGGTATATGCCCAGTAGTGGGATTGCTGGGTCATATGGTAGTTCTATTTTTAGTTTTTTAAGGAATATCTATACTGTTTTCCACAGTGGCTTTTAAGTTTAATTAAGTCCCATTGGTTTATTTTTGTTTTTATTTCCGTTACTCTAGGAGGTGGGTCAAAAAAGATCTTGCTGTGATTTATGTCATAGAGTGTTTTTCCTATGTTTTCCGCTAAGAGTTTTATAGTGTCTGGTCTTACATTTAAGTCTTTATTATTAGTCATCAGTTTTATACACATCAGTGTATACATGTCCATCCCAATTGCCCAATTCATCACACCACCATCCCCACCCACCCCGTGGCTTTCCCACCTTGGTGTCCATACATCTTTTCTCTACATCTGTGTCTCAACTTCTGCCCTGCAAACTGGTTCATCTGTACCATTTTTCTAGGTTCCACATACATGCGTTAATATACGAAATTTGTTTTTCTCTTTCTGACTTACTTCACTCTGTATGACAGTCTCTAGATCCATCCACTTCTCAACAAATGACCCAATTTCGTTCCTTTTTATGGCTGAGTAATAATCCATCGTATATATGTACCACAACTTCTTTATCCATTCGTCTGTCGATGGGCATTTATGTTGCTTCCATGACCTGGCTATTGTAAATAGTGCTGCAATGAACATTGGGGTGCATGTGTCTTTTTGAATTATGGTTTTCTCTGGGTATATGCCCAGTAGTGGGATTGCTGGGTCATATGGTAGTTCTATTTTTAGTTTTTTAAGGAATATCTATACTGTTTTCCACAGTGGCTTTTAAGTTTAATTAAGTCCCATTGGTTTATTTTTGTTTTTATTTCCGTTACTCTAGGAGGTGGGTCAAAAAAGATCTTGCTGTGATTTATGTCA
>NC_041227.1:64161755-64185024 GCF_002837175.3 Physeter macrocephalus
TTGTTTTCTTTGTTTCTATTTCATTTATATCTGCTCTGATCTTTATGATTTCTTTCCTTCTACTGACTTTGGGTTTTCTTTGTTCTTCTTTCTCTAATTATTATTATTATTATTATTATTATTTTGTGTGTGTGTGTGATTTCTTGCTTATTTAGTAGTGCACTCTTTAGCCTCCATGTATTTGTGTTTTTTTACAGTTTTTTTGCTGTAATTGATTTCCAATCTCATAACACTGTGGTCAGAAAAGATGCTTGATGCAATTTCAATTTTCTTAAATTTTCAGAGGCTTGATTTGTGACCCAAGATGTGATCTATCCTGGAGACTGTTCAGTGTGCACTTGAGAAGAAAGTGTATTCTGCCACTTTTGGGTGGAATGTTCTATAAATATGATTAGATCTGTCTGGTCTATTGTGTCATTTAAAGATTGTGTTTTGTTATTTATTTTGTTTAGATGATCTGTCCATTGGTGTAAGTGGGGTGTTGAAGTTCCCTACTATTATTGTGTTACTGTTGATTTCTCCTTTCATGGTTATTATAATTTTCCTTATATATTGAGGTGCTCCTATGTTGGGTGCATAAACATTTATAATTGTTATATTCTTCTTGGATTGATCCTTTGATCATTATGTAGTGTCCCTCCTTATCTCTTGTAACATTCTTTATTTTAAAGTCTATTTTATCTGATGCGAGTATTGCTACTTCAGCTTTCTTTTGATTTCCATTTGCATGGAATATCTTTTTCCATACCTTCACTTTCAGTCTGTATGTATCCCTAGGTCTGAAATGGGTCTCTTGTAGACAGCATATATATGGGTCTTGTTTTTGTATCCATTCAGCCAGTCTGTGTCTTTTGGTTGGGGCATTTAATCCATTTACATTCAAGGTTATTATCAATATGTATGTTCCTATTACCATTTTCTTAATTGTTTTGAGTTTGTTTTTATGGGTCTTTTTCTTCTCTTGTGTTTCCTGCCTAGAGAAGTTCCCTTTAGCATTAGTTGTAAAGCTGGTTTGGTGGTGCTGAATTCTCTTAGCTTTTGCTTGTCTGAAAAGCTTTTGATTTCTCCCTTGAATCTGAATGAGATCCTTGCTGGGTAATCTTGGTTGTAGGTTGTTCTCTTTTATCACTTTAAGTATATCCTGCCACTCCCTTCTGGCCTGCAGAGTTTCTGCTGAAAAATCAGATGATAACCTTATGGGGATTCCTTTGTATGTTATTTTTTGTTTCTCCCTTGCTGCTTTTAGTATTTTTTCTTTGAATTTAATTTTTGTTAGTTTAATATGTTTCTTGGTGTGTTTTTCCTAAGGTTTATCCTGTATGGGACTCTCTGTGCTTCCTGGACTTGGGTGACTATTTCCTTTTCCATGTTAGGGAAGTTTTCAACTATAATCTCTTGAAATATTTTCTCAGAACCTTACTTTTTCTCTTCTTCTTCTGGGACCCCTATAATTTGAATGTTTCTGTGTTTAGTGTTGTCCCAGAGGTCTCTGAGATTGTCTTCGATTCTTTTCATTCTTTTTTCTTTATTCTGCTCCTTGGCAGTTATTCCACCATTTTGTCTTCCAGCTCATTTATTCATTCTTCTGCCTCAGTTATTCTGTTATTGATTCCTTCTAGTGTATTTTTATTTTTCATTTCAGTTATTGTGTTGTTCATCTCTGTTTGTTCTTTAGTTCTTCTAGATCTTTGTTAAGGATTTCTTGTATTTTCTCAATCCATGCCTCCATTCTATTTCCGAGATTCTGGATCATCTATACTATCATTACTCTGAATTCTTTTTCAGGTAGATTGCCTATTTCCTCTTCATTTATTTGGCTTTGTAGGTTTTTACCTTGCTCCTTCATCTGTGACATATTTTTTTGCTGTCTCTTTCTTTCTCTCTCTTTTTTTTTTAATGATTGGGATTGTGTTCCTGTCTTACTGGTTGTTTGGCCTGAGGCTTCCAACCCTGGAGTTTGTAGGCTATTGGGTAGAGCTGTTTCTTGGTGCTGAGATGAGGAACTCTGTGACACCTCACTCTGATGAATATTCCCTGGGGTCTGAGGTTCTCTGTTAGTCCAGTGCATTGGACTCGGAGCTCCCACTGCAGGAGCTTCAACCCGACCCTGGGCTCATGAACCAAGATCCCACAAGCTGCATGGGGTGGCAAAAAAAGAAAAAGAAAAAAAAGAAAAAAAGAACAATAACAAAGTAAAAAATAAAATTAGACTAGGAAACTAACAGATATGTTAGAAAGAATAGAAAAATAAAAATATAGATGAATCAACAACTGAGGGATTGTGTTCCTGTCTTACTGGTTGTTTGGCCTGAGGCTTCCAACCCTGGAGTTTGTAGGCTATTGGGTAGAGCTGTTTCTTGGTGCTGAGATGAGGAACTCTGTGACACCTCACTCTGATGAATATTCCCTGGGGTCTGAGGTTCTCTGTTAGTCCAGTGCATTGGACTCGGAGCTCCCACTGCAGGAGCTTCAACCCGACCCTGGGCTCATGAACCAAGATCCCACAAGCTGCATGGGGTGGCAAAAAAAGAAAAAGAAAAAAAAGAAAAAAAGAACAATAACAAAGTAAAAAATAAAATTAGACTAGGAAACTAACAGATATGTTAGAAAGAATAGAAAAATAAAAATATAGATGAATCAACAACTGAAAGGTACATCAGTACCACAATAGTAAAAAAGAGGAGGAGGGAAAAGAAAAAAAAAAAGGTGGGGGGGAAGGCCTTGGCTGTGGAGAGTGGGACCTAAGCAAGGGCGAGGTTTGGGTGGTGGGCGGGGCCTATGCTCAGGACCCACAGGGCTGGAAAAGGCCCTGGGGGCTGTGGGGGGTGGGGCTTAGGCTCAAGGAACAGAAGAGGCCCAGGCGTGCCCCCCACCCCTGGTCTCAGGGGGTGGGGGACCTCACCTGGGATCCCAGCAGGCTTCCTGGGCTCTAGTGGGTGGGGCAAACGCCCTCCTCTCCTCTCCTGCTCCTCTGGTCTCGGAGGGCCCCTCCCGCCTGCCTCTCCTGATCTCCCTGGCCTCCCTCCTATGCCCCCAAGGACCCACATGGCCTGGAGGGGGCTTTGGAGGTCAGGGGTTCAGCCTGGGAACTCAGCAGGCTCCTCGGGCCTGAGTGGGCAGGGCAGTTGCCCTCTGTTCCTCCCAGAGAGTCCCTCCCACCTGCCTCTCCTGATCTCCCCAGCCTCAGGGGCGCCTATCCTCTCTGGCTTCCACTTCTCCTCCCCCGCTCAGTCCCCCTACATCCTACCGGTTCACTATGGGGTTCCTCCCATCTCCTTGGGTGTCAGAGTCCCCCACCAGCGGCCAGCAGGAACCCTAGTTGTGGGGAGAAGCCAACTCCTCGTCTTCCCACAATGCCATCTTGACTCTCCCTCCTGCACTATTGTTTCTTGACTGCTCCTCCCTTGTCTCTGCATCCCCTCTCTACCCTGATTAGCAACCGTTTGAACCTGCCCTTTGGAACTCAGGGAAGGTCATGGAGGCTGAACAGAAAGGCTCCCGTGCCCAGGAGCCCCACAGGGTCCTGCCTGTTTCAATAGTATGTGGTCAGAAATGCTTGAATCCTTCTCCCTGAGACTCCTCACTAAGATTTATCCGTGGAGGAAAGTGCAAAGCCAGCAAAGAGCAACTTTATTGTTAGTTGGGGTTTTGTTTCAAATCTTGAAGTAGAGCTCATGAGGCCCTTGGGGACTCCTTTTTTCTATATTAGGTAGGCCTAAGGACATTTAAAACATACTCAAAACTAATTCTTGGCTTCTATAGGTTAACATATCAGGGACCCCAGAAGGAAATACAAAACCAAGAGGAGAGAGAGAACTTGTCCTAGGGCTTGGAGTGGAGCTGGTCCAGACCACCCAACCTTCTTAGGGTGAGGCCACAGCCACCCAGCAGCCTCCTGGGAGAGGGAGAGAAAGAGAAAGATGGTGGTGCAGCTTTTAAAGCCTGTGAAGGCTCCACCCACCGAGGCTGGGCCAATCAGTGTCTTGGACTCTGACCAACCAGATAGGTTCTCCTCCTTTGAGGCTGAGTAGGGGAGTGAGAGAAGGCTTGAGCTCCCCCTCAGGCCAATACCAGTGGTGAACAGGTGTTTCTGTTTAGGCAGATTTGAGACACTCATTTCTCAAATTTAAGGTGAATTCTCAAAGGCCAGAGAAGTGTTTTATAAAGGCACAGAGCACTGGGACTATTCCCGGGAACCAGATGTATATCTGCATCTCATTGCCTAAGAATGGAAACATGGCTGGTTAAGCCATCAACTGGGAGCCTTTAGTTTCCTTTTTTGGTTTCCAGAAAATTGTTACTAGGGTAGCACCTCAATCCTCGAGCAGGACAAGTGGCTCCTGGGGTCCTTCTGCATCCTGGGAACCCTGCAGGGTCCCATAGCCAGAGCATTGCTGACCCAGCCTCTAAAACTTGGCGGTTCAGAGCTGTGCAAGGGCCAACACTTACTTCATCTGCCTGACCGCAGAGGCTTGGAATGTCATGAAAGAAACTTTGTAGCTCATTAAGAAGATGCAGGCCAACAAAAGCCTTCAGGGATGGACAGGATTTTAGGCAGGCTTATTGAGACAGTTTTCATGCAGCAAAATTCACTTTCTTTACATATAGTAAAATTCACCGCAGTTGATATAGAGCACATTCCAGTCACCCCATAAAAGTTCCCACATGCTGTCGCTTTGTTGTCAATCCCCTTAACACTCCCACTCCTTCTTAACCACTGATGTGTTTTCAGTCCCCATAGTTTTGCCTTTTCTAGAATGTCATTTAAATGGAATCATATAGCGTGTAGCCTTTGATTTAAACAGAATCAAACAGCATGTGTTTGACAGCTTTATCTTACCCTAATTCTTTTGAGATTCATGAATGTTACCTGTATCAGTAGTTCATTCCTTCTTACTGCTGAGAAGTATTCCATTGTGTGGATGTACGACACTTTGTTTCTCCATTCACACGTTGAATGTTGAATACTTTGGTTGGTTCCAGACTTTGGCTATTATAAGTAAAGTAGCTATAAACTTTCAGGTTTTTCTGTGGATAAATGTATTCATTTCACACCTAGGAGTGGGACTACTGGCTCCTATATTATAAGGGTATGTTTATAAGAAACTGCCACACAGTTTTCCAAAGAGGTGCTACCATTTTGCATTCTCCCCAGCATTGTAGGAGAGTTCCAATAGTGTTCTCTCCACATCAGCACTTGGTATTGTCAGTATCAATTTTCTAAAATTTTAGCCATTCTGGAAGGTATAAGGATTATTTTTAAATTTTGTAAATAACAGTTTCTTAAGGAGAAATGCTCATCATTTTAATAGCACATAAAATAATTTCTACTTATTCTGTCAGTTTATTTGCTTACTTGTTCATTTTCTGTCTCTATTAGAATATGTTTTTAAAAGGCACCTGCATCAATAAATAAATGTGAATGGATGAATGAATGAATGAATGAATGAATTAGGAGATGGGTAGCATATAGCAAAGGCTAGAACATCAGATCAGCCCTGGGTTGGAACCTAGGGCCCATGATTTTAACTTTTCTCTTTCACAGAGAAAGCAACTTTCAGGCTGGGATGGGAAAGAGAAGAAGGAACTTTTTGGTTAGAGTAGCTCTTGAAGGAGAAAGACATCATGCAGAACCAGAGAGTCATGAAGGGCATGGTATATTTGGGAGTATGAGCAAGTCCCGTGTACTGAAAACATAGTGTGTGTTTGGGGGCATAGTTGGGATCACATGGGTGATCTAGTAATAATAATGCAAAAGCTTATACTCCTTACTGTGTGCCAGGCTGTTCTAAGATCTCTACATAGGTTAATTCATTTATTCTTCCCAATGGTCATATAGCTTATATCATTCTCTCCATCACACAGACAAGGAAAATGAAACACAAAGAAATTAAATAACTTGCCCCAAATTATGCATCAAAGAAGAGCCCAGGCAGTTTCTGCTCCAAAGTCTGGACCTTTAATTACTGCACTACATTGCCAGGTTAGGAAGGGCATGTTAGTTAGTTAAGGAATGGTGTAAGCTGCTGTAACAAATAGCCCCCAAATATAGTGACTTGAACAAGACAGAAGGTAGGCTTTCTCTCAGATGTCTGTCCAAAAGTACAAAGTCCAGGGCTGGTAGGTCCAAGTTTGGGTCCAAGGTGGTCACTTCCACTTCTCACCATCTTCCAGACAATGGGAAGGGAAAAAGGGGCCCTGGAGGCTGTACACCTACCTTTTAAAGGAATGACTGAAACACGTACATCCCATTGGCCAGAACTCAATCACATGGACACACCAAGCTGCAAGGGAGACTGGGAAATGTGGTCTGTAGTTGGGCAGCCACGGTCTCTGCTAAGACTCAAGGGTTCTGTTATTGAAAGGAAGAATGGGTATTGGTGGAAAACTAGTAGTCTCTGCCACAACCTGTAGACTATCCATTGGACTTTGAACTCTGTCCCGTAGATGATGAGGTCCTATTGGGGAGGTTTCATGCCCAGACTTGGGTTTTAGATCATCCTGAAGTTGCTTGGCTGATAAACGAGAGAGAAGTAGGAGCAAGGCGACCTGTTTACCTGATCTGTCTGGTGTTTTGTTCGCCATCTGTGGAGTCCTTGCTGAAGATAAGAGTCAGTAGTTTGGGTTCCCAGATGGAGGACTTGCAGGCACAGTGAGTGTGCTGGGGCAGGATGGGAGCCATCAGCTGTCTTAGTCGTTCATTCATTCAGTGGTTACTTATCAAGCACCATGTTTGGGCACAGAGCTCCAGTGATGGTCCCAACAAGTATGATGAATGCTGGGGGCCAAGTTCAGTTCTCTAGGAGTTCTCCAGTGATGCTTAGTGCAGTGTGAAACCGGGGCATGCCACACTGATGCCAGCCTCTTTTGTTTGTTTCTTTTGACCTTAGGACCCCCGGAGCAAACACAAGTTCAAGATCCACACATACTCCAGCCCCACGTTTTGTGACCACTGTGGGTCACTGCTGTATGGACTCATCCACCAGGGGATGAAATGTGACAGTAAGTACATTTGCTCTCTGGCAGCCTCTGCTGACTGGGCTGCTTCCTCATGGTCTACGAAACATTCTCCCAAGTCCTGGGTGGGCTGGGTACCACTTGTTTGTTGCTGAGTAACGATAACCATTTATGTAGCTCATGATTCTGCAAGGCTGTCCTTTGGGTCTGGGCTGGGCTTACTCATGCCTATGTGGTGGGTTAGCAGGTTGGTGAGGGGCTGTCTGGGCCTGGAGGGCCTCACCCACCTGTACGCAAGGTTGGCTGGCTGTCACCTGGGTGATGGGAATGACGGGGGTTGGGGGGACCACGTGTCTTTCGTCCTGAGCAGGCTAGCCTGGACTTGCTCACACGGAGGTCCCAAGTGCTTTAAGAGGGCAAGTCCCACTGATCAAAGCAAGTCACATGGCAAGGTTCACAGTCCGTGTGGGAGGGGACAGTCCACAGGTGTGGACACAGGGAGGCGTGGTCAAATCGGGGCTGTTCCTGCAGCCATGCACACAGCTGTTGCCAGCACCTATAGGCGGGGCTGATGCCTTTCGCTGCAGAGAGAAAATCTGCCTCCCTTCAGCACCTACAGTTTATGCTAGAAGGGGGGTGGGCGTGTGATTCTCTTACCAGGCTGGGGTGGGAAGAGGCAGGAGGGGGCAGGACTTCTCTTTATTAAGTGAAGGACTGAATGGCCCAAGGGGTGGGGGAGCCAGTAGGCTTTGAGAGCTGCAGCTGCAAAGGGGACAGGGTGGAGATGGGGGCTCAGTGCTGGTGGTTCCCAGAGGCCTGTTGACCCCAGCAGGTTGAGCAGTCATGAGGCCAGACTGTCCCTGTCACAGGGGTCCTGAGGCCCAGAGGACAGAGAGAGAAACTCTCAGGGGCAGAGAGTGACAGAGAGGAGTATGGGTGTGGATGGGGAGGAAGGGAGCAAGAGACAGAGAGAAACACACAAGCACAGACAGGGACGGATTCAGGGGGGCAGATGACACATGTGCCCAGGTGTAGGGAGCGATGGGTGAGGCTACAGAGGGGCCCAGCTAGAGAGAGACTCAAGCAGGAGGGACAGACAGATGAACCAACAGACACAATGATTGGAAGTGACACAGAGAGAGATGCACTCAGTCAGGCTCCTGCGGAGATACCGAGATGGAGAAAGAGCAGAGACAGGCAGAAACACACACATGGAGAGACACAGAAAGAGAAGGAGACAAAGAGATGTGACACAGGCTCAGAGCATGAAACAGACCTATTCACAGATGCAGCTGAGGCAGCGAGAGACACATGCTGAAGCAGAGGAGCAGAGACCGGGAAAGAGACGTACACCGATATGGGTACCGAGAGGCAGACAGAAACAGGGCAAGAGCCACAGAGACATGCGTGGTGAATGGGGGCTCCCAGGTAGACACAAAACAGAGGCAGGGAGAGAGTGGTGCAGGTGCCTTCTGCTTGTGGGACACTGACTCCTCTTAGCGCACGTGGGGCCCCAAGTGGGCCTCAAGGACAGAGAGGGGTGGGTGGCAGGCAGCCTGGGCTGACACAGAGCCCTGAACGTGGGCACTCAGGTTCCAGGGGGCTCTCCCTTCCTCCCCACCATCTTTCTCTCTCCCCACAATTCATTTCCAGTTTTGTAATCTGCCTGCTGCCTCCTGGAGCTTGGGCGGGCTGTCCTCAGCAGCCCCTGCCCCTGGGGATGCCGTGCCCCCAGTTCCCCAGGGAATCTCCTGATATGCAGGCCCCATGGGGTGATCTAGCCTCTCCTCCTGGCTTCTCAAACTGGAACGAGGGTCCCCTAAGAGAACACTGGACTCCAGGCACACCTCCCTGGAGCAGCCGTGGGACTTAGGGGAAACCAACCACCCACTGAAAGAAGCACAGATGTACTGCAGGAGTGTGGGGAGGGAGCCTGTATTTATCGTATCACACAGGAGACATGAAGGTCCGATTCAGTTTGCAGACCTATTCCATTCGTCTTCCCTTGCGTCTGATTCTTTTTCTTGCAGTTAGTTTCAGTGGATACTGTGCGGGCTCTGCTCAGGTCCCAAGATGATGCCCCTCCCAGGGGGTGGTTCCTGGCATGTGCAGGGGTGCAGAGGCCTCGTCCTCTTGTATCAGTTTGGGACAACTCTGAAGGGTCACTGGAGGTCCAGAGCTCCCCTTACTGTCAGCCTCAGTGCATCCTCGTGGGCGAGCTCCTCCCTCCCAGGAGCCCTTGCGGTAAACCTGCTGGCTCACAACTCCCATTCTCAGACTCTTTCCACGGAAACCAACCTATGGGCCGTCAATATTTAAAAATCGGGAGATGTCACATACAAGTCAGGATTCCTGCTTAATCTTGAAAAATGGGGCGATCTCAGCAATTTGGGGCATGCACCCTGCATGGCTGCTCCTGAGTGGGGACACTGCGCTCCCTGGCCGCTCAGGTCCCACCACACCCACAGCTTCTCTCGCTGCGTTACCTGCTGCCCGTGCCGCTGAGCTTGGTGCCTCTGGCTTCAGAGCCGTCGGGGGTGCGCGAGGTGCCTCAGCCTTTCGGGAGGACGGACATGTTCCTCCTCCTCTGTCCATCAGGGTGGGGGGCGGGGGAGAGTTGGAGAAGCCCTTCTGATGAGCCCCGGGCAGGGCGGGCACGGCCGGCTGGTCTCCGCCAGCTTCGGAGGGAAGGAGAGGAACAGGAGGGGTCCAGCCTGGACCAGCCTGAGCCGCGCACCCTCCCTCTGTCCCTGCAGCCTGCATGATGAACGTCCACAAGCGCTGCGTGATGAACGTCCCCAGCCTCTGCGGCACAGACCACACGGAGCGCCGCGGCCGCATCTACATCCAGGCCCACATCGAGAGGGAGGTCCTTATCGTTGTCGGTAGGTGGCGCTGGGGCTCCCGCTCCGGTTCCGCTAGGTTCGGACCGGGCTGGCCCGTTGAGTTAGGGGAGGGGAGGTTGGTGGACGGATGGGCGGTGCAGGGGCGGGGCGAGAGGTGCGGTGACACTGCCTTCCTCCTCTACCCCCCGCCCCCCGCCGTCCCCCATTACAGCCCATCCCCGCTGTAGGCAACCTTAGAGACTGCATCCCCGCAGGGCGAAGCTCTCAGCACCTCTGGTGCGCTGGAGCTTAGAGCTGGGGCACCAGCAGTACATTACTTTTCTCGAAGATCTCAAAGGAGCCCGAAGAGCAGACAAAATGCTGAACACCTTAATTTTATGGCACTGTGCGTCCCTGGGGGCTTTCCATGTATTTGAAGTATTTCTTTCTTAAACCTGACAGCGGCCTCACTGGGTCCCTGTTCTGTTATTCTCCATATTTTTCGCACTTCTGAAATACTTCATAGTAATAAGAAAGAGAGATAATACAGCCTCTTATGAGAAGTGCAGCGTGGTGTCTGTCCCTGCTAATGGAGCATTCACAAAATGCTTGGCTCTGACATGTGCAGCTCAAACAAAATGGAAATCTGGCTGTGCTGGATGGGTAACTGCTCAGCCATAAAGCTATGGTAAATGCAGCACTGAACTGGACCAGAATGCGACTAAAACTTTGTTTTTTTAAATTTATCTTATTTTGTTATTATTATTATTTTTTTAATATATTTTTTGGCCGCACCGTGCGGCATGTGGGATCCTAGTTCCCTGACCAGGGACCAAACCCTCACCCCCTGCATTGGAAGCACGGAGTCTCAATCACTGGACCACCAGGGAAGTCCCCAGAATGGGACTAGAACTTTGAAGGAATTCTCCCCCAGAGGCTTGTGTCAAACTTCTTAGAATTTACAATTTGTTAATTTAAACAAGGTTTTATGACTTGATATCTTAGGAAATTGATCATAGAAGGGATTGATTTTGCAAAAATTAGTCTGAGGCCCTGGAATGGTTCAACAGCTCTGAAGCACTGAGCCTACACCACATCAAAGTTGAAAGATAGCCCTGTAAAATATAATCCCTGTTTTAAACTGAAGTTCATGACACCCAGTGGGCTCTTACGGAACGTGTATTCTGTTGAATTGTTTTTTTCCTCTGAAAGGAAGGCAATGGCTGACCTGACTTCTTCCCAGTGAAATGCTTGAGGGTCCCCCCAGGAGGAAAAGCCTCACGAAAAGCTGGTTTCCCACACTAAGCTGCCTGGGCTGGAGGGGCAAAAATGAGACCCTGCTGCTCTCTACTGTTATTCTCTAGGAACTGCACTGGCTCAGATGTTACTAGGGCCAGCCAACCTTCAAGGAACCCATTGAATGCACAGTGCTCAAAACCAAACCACAGCTTAATGCTCTCAAGGTCCATCCATTGTTCCCACCACAAAAAAGAAATAATTATGTGAGGTGATAGAGGTGTTAGCTGATGCCAGGGATGTAATCATACTGCAATATACAAATGTATCAAATCAACACATCCGTACACCTTAAACTTACACAGTGTTATATGTCAATGATATTTCAATTAAATAGAAAAGACTTACATGTTATCTCTTTCAGTGCTCAAAACAGCCTTGTGAAATGTCTATTATACTTGTTCTATGAATGAAGATACTGAGGCTCAGAGAAGTTGTGCTTCTGAGGGCTCAAACCATTTGTAATCGTCATCATCCAGTTAGCTACGTCAAAAGTAGCTAACGTTTGAGGTTTTAAGTGTGTTAATCACTCTGCAAAGCACTTATAGGCAATATCTTGTTTAAAAATTTTCAGTAACTCTAATGAGCTAAGTAGTATTATCGTTCTATCAGAAAACAGGCTTAGAGAGTCACACACGGCATCACCTAGGTCTGTTCACTATTGTGATATACTAGGTTACTTTTTGGTTTAGTTTCCTGCACTAACTCTCCCCCCATACCTTATTTATTCCCTCTGTGGTTTAGCTGCATTACCTCTTATGTGTGTTTCTTGGGCACTTTGTTTCACGTGGTACAGTACAACGTCTCTTCCAATTCGAGGTCAAAGTCTTCCCCCTTAATCACAGGCACGCTCTCTTATATCTTGACCACAAGCTGATGATTTTCAGGCAATCCCAATGAGGGGTGTGGTATATTTGTTTCCTAGAGCTACTGTAACAAAGTACCGCAAACTGGGTGGCTTCAAACAACAGATATTTATTCAGTCACCGTTCTGGACGCTGGAGGCTAGAAGTCTGAAATCAAAGTGCCGGCAAGGTTGGTTGCTTCAGGAGGGCTCTGAGGGAAAGTCAGTTCCATGCCTCTCTCTTAGTTTCTGGTAGTTGCCGTCAATCTTTGGGGCTCCTTGGCTTGTAGCTGCATCCCTCCAAATCTCTGCTTCCATCATCACATGGCATTCTTCCCTGTGTGTCTCGGCGTCCAAATTTCCCCTTCTTCTAAGGACTCCAGGCATTGGATTAGGGCCACCCTAATCTAGTATGACCTCATCTTGACTTGGTTACATCTGCAAAGACCTTATCTCCAAACAAGGTCACATTCATATGTATTGGGATTAGGACTTGAACACATCTTTTAGGGGGATACAATTCAACCCATAACAAGGGGAAGGAAGAAAAGTTAGGACTCCCTTAAAGTTAAGGACGAAATATCTGCATGCTCAGGGTTCTGCTAGCACTAACTGAATAGCTACCGATATACTAATAGCACTTTGTGGTTTTCCAAGTGCTTTGATACTGGGTCATCCAATGGAGCTAGTGGTGTTGCCAACATGCAGAAGGGGAAACTAAGACTCGGTGAGGTTGGACAGCTTGCCTGATGTCCCGTGCAGAGCGGGCATGAGCACCTGGGCCTCCTGTCTGCAGGTCACTGTGCCCTGCTATTGCCTCCTCACCGTGCGAGGCACGGTCAGTACCTGGTGCGGGATCGTTGATCGATTGATGATAGCAGAACCTGATGCTTTGACTGCAGTTCTCTAAACACAGAGCCGAGATGGAGATTTTTGTTCAAGTGATTTACTGGGGCTGCTCATGAGATGAGGATAGAGCAGGGAAAAGCTGAGTGAGAGTGTGGTCTCCATTGAAGACCAGCTTTAGCTGGATCCCATGGAGTCCCGGACCACAGATTATAGCACAGGGTCAGTCCCTCCTCGAGGCAAGAGGGCTGTTCTGTTAGGGTCAGACACTGCTATGGGCTGAATTGTGGCCCCTTAAAATTCACATGTGGAAGCCCTAACCCAATGAAATGGTGTCTAGGGATGGGGCCTTTGGGAGATAATTAGAGTTAGATGAAGGTGGGGGTTCTTATGATGGGCTTGGTGGCTTTATGGCCACATGAGGGCACAGCAAGAAGGTGGCCACCTGCAAGCCAGGAAGAGGGCTCTCACCAGGAACCAAATTGGTCTAAACCTTGATATTGGACTTCCTGCCTCCAGAGCTGTGAGAAATAAACATCTGTTGTTTAAGTAACGCAGTCTGCGGTATTTTATTTCCACAGCCTGGGCTGGCTAAGACAGTCGGTCTTTGCTCCGGGCTACTGGGATTGAAAGTGGGACGGTACCTCCCAGAATCCATGGCTTCTGTGAGACTGAGGGCAGCTATCTGGACATGGGGCAACTGTGGGCCATTAACAGCCAACACTCCCAGTAGCCGGGAGCTGGGTGCCGTGGCCCAAGTGGAGGGGAGCTGGCAGGGTCTGGGTCTCCTGGGTATACCTGTGATCTCCCAAGCATCCTTCTGGTTTCATTGTTGGGGCTCCAGGCCCTCCTCCTTGATCTCAGCCAGACAGATCAGAGAGAAGAGAGCCCTTCCCAGCAGTGTGAAGCCACATGTGACCTGTGGTGTTGAACCACCCCACTTCATTCAGACCGTAGAGGCACGTCCAGTGTTGGTACTTGCCACTCACCAGCCCAGGACTCCTGAATGTCACATGCTCTTTGAAATCCCACCATCTCCAGAGGCACCAGGCTACAGGTGCTTCTGAAAGATCTGAAGGTTTCCTCATCTCCTCTGGCTCCTGAAATCCTGGCTTTATATCTGCTGTCAGGGATCTTGCAGGTCAAACTCAGAAGGGAAATCCAGTCAGTTCTCTTTCTTTAAAAAGCTCTTCACTGGTTTCTCATTGCCCTTAGGACAGACTAACTGTTACGTGGTAATCTCATTATCTATTCTCTGTCTCCTTGCTTGTCTTTAATCCTTCATCCCCTCCAGGCTGCCACCCACCATAGGACATCTGCATACTCGCTCCCCTCCATCTGGAGTGTTTGCCCTTTTGTCTTCCAGCAGATTACTCTTCCTCTTCCTGTAGGTCTCAGCTCATTCTTACAATCAAGGAAGCTTCCCTGGACCTCCCTTTATTGTAGACGTTCATGGTATCCTGACCTGGAACTTGTGTCAATTGTGGTTTTATGTTGGGTTGATTAGTGTTTGCATCTCCCTCTGGGCTTTTAAGCTCTGTGAGAGCAGGGCTGTGTCTGTCTTGACTCACCACTGTATCCCAGCACCTAGTGTGACGACATCACTAAATATTTGTGGAATCAGTGGATATATGTGTGAAGGAGATATCACTGGAGGATCCCGATGGATACCAGAACTTCACAGATGATCCCCAAATCAGTGCTTTCTAAAGTGAGGAGCTAAAGTTCAGCAGATAATCCATTTCACACCATCATCCTTAAAGAAGGAGACCACGCAGAAAATCCGAAGGACCAGGTCCAAGGTCAACAGCAGATATTACTGGGACTGGGACTCACCCTTTGGAGCCATAACTACCCTCATTCCCTGGATAATGTAGAAAAGACACAGAGCAGTGGGACTTGTAGAATCACAGGAAATCATGTGGACATCATGATGCCCCGTGTTACCATGGAGGGGAGGCAGTACAATCAGAAGCCCTGATCAAAGTTGTAAAATGCTCCTGGAGGTTATGAAGCCCATGTCCTTATATATAAAATAACCCTTTTCAATTTGGTATCTCCCTATTAACATAGCAACTAATATCCCATTATTAACATTTCCATCTACATTGCAGCAGTCTGCAAATCCTTAACCATATCCATAGATCTATCTCACAAAAATTGGGGCTGTTCTTAAAGAAAAGCAGAGGAGCAACGTTTTGGATGTTTCTCTTTGGGACACCCATTCGGTGTTCTTACAATGTATTATGTTGTACACAACCTTCTCAGACTGAAGCATCTCCCAGAAAGACTTAGGAACTCCCAATACTTTGTATTCAGATCCTTCCCAAGATCTGACATCCACACATCAAAAGAAGAAGAGCACCAGAGGAGCATAAATCCTTGACAGGCTATTGGGAGAGGTTGAGGATCGCATCCACCTGTACACTAGATTCCAAAAGAAGTTTTAAAAGCGTTCTTAGGAGAAAGGAAACTGATGTTGAAGGCTCAAAGAAGCCCCTCTTGTTATGTAAAGAACTGTTTCAAGGTAGAAAAGGTTCTGCCCATCACGGAGACCCTGACAAGGGGGGAAGAGTTCAAGGAAACCAACGAGGGCCCTTCTACTTGGGTATCTTCCTTCCATAACCAATATGGCAGGACAAGACCAGAAGAGCAGAGGGCAGGCCTGGGTATGGTGTACCTGAGGGATGAGGTGGGAGGTGGGGGTAGTTTGGTGTTTAGGTGTTTACAGTGTGAGAAAGGTGGCACGCTATAGGTAGGAAGGTGAGATGGGCTCAGTAAGCACAGATGTTCATCCATTCATTCATTCAGGAAGGGCCTGACTACTAGTTTGTATCCATTGACAAATGAGATCTCATCTTTGCCCTCGGGGAGTTCACAGGTTAGTGGGAGAGATAGACATAGATAATTGTATTGCAGTGTGGCAGATGGTGTGATGGTACCATGGGAACCCTCAGAGGGGCACCTGAAGCTTCCTGAAGGAAGCCATGGCTGAGTTGAGTCTGTAAGATGTATAGGAGTTATCTGGGAGGAGCAAGCTTTGTGTCAGGGTAAATAAGAAAAATAATATCAGCTCTGTTTATTGAGTTCTTGTTACATGCCAGGAGCTTTACACAGATCAACTCATTAATCTTTAGAACAATCCCCTGTCGTAGGTATTCTTACTATCCCCCTTTTACCTGTGAGGAAACTGAGGCACAGAGCCGTTTAACTAACTTCCCCAGAATTGCACAGCAAGTGGTGAGTCTCATATCTAAGCCCAGGCAGTTTAGCTCGATGGCCCTCAGTCCCACCATGATGCTGCATTCCAGGCAGAGGGAAAATGGTGCACAAAAGCCTGGAGGCTGGAAAAATGGCAGGGGGTGGGGGAGGCTGTTAGCTGTTGAGTGCAACTTCCCTTCCCTTCTAGTTACAAAAGCTCCTCTAGAATCTGTTCGCTCACTCTGCCATTCATTCACTTATTCATTCAACAATATGTAATGAATTTCCATTGTTTGTCAGGCATGTTCTAGACCATTGGGATACAGCAGGGGGCAAGACAAGTCTCTTTTCCTGGACAAACATCACAACCTAGGGTCCTGGCAATTCCCTAGGACTCTTGGAATATTTTCTCATCTTTCTTCCTTTTGTTTGCCATGGAGAATTTCCTCTTGTCAGGTTACATTCACCGCCCTTCGAGGTTTTTTCAGACACTGTCTGTCCATTTCCTCTTTAAAACCTCAGAGGTTTGGGAATTTGGGACACAGAGCCAGAATGACATGAAGGCTATTTCTGCCTTTTGCCCTGTCACACCCTTCCCCGAGCTAGCTCTCTGATTTAAGGGGAAAGGGAAGGAGGGAGGAAAAGGGAAATGTAATGAAGAAAAACCCAGACAGATTAATATCTCAAAATACTACCCAGCCATGCATCAATTGCAGGGATATAAAATGACCACAAGCTATCCAGCAATCCCACTCCTGGGTGTATATCAGGACAAAACTATAATTCAAAAAGATAATCAACTATACTTCAATTAAAAAAAAAAAAAATCACAAGCTAGGCCACTAGGGTCCACTAGGGGGCAGCCTTTGCATTCAAAGCCATTCCTCCCCCCAAAATCTTTAAAAAAAAAATTTTTTTTTATTGGAGTATAGTTGATTTACAATGTTGTGTTAGTTTCTGCTGTACAGCAAAGTGAATCAGTTATGCATATACATATTTTTAGATTCTTTTCTCATGTAGGTCATTACGGAGTATTGAGTATTCTCTGCTCTACAGTAGGTCCTTATTAGTTATCTATTTTATATATAAGAATCTCTTTCCAGAGATGCCCAGGGCTTCCCTGGTGGCGTAGTGGTTGAGAATCTGCCTGCCAATGCAGGGGACATGGGTTCGAGCCTGGTCTGGGAAGATCCCACATGCTGCGGAGCAACCAGGCCCGTGAGCCACAACTACTGAGCCTGCGCGTCTGGAGCTTGTGCTCTGCGACAGTGAGAGGCCCGTGCACCGCGATGAAGAGTGGCCCCCGCTTGCCGCAACTAGAGAAAGCCCTCGCACAGAAACGAAGACCCAACACAGCCAAAAATAAATAAATAAATTTATTTTTTTAAAAGTAAAATAAAATAAAATAATTTTAAAAAAATTTTAAAAAAAGAGATGCCCAGATCTTGCAGAACAAAGTGAAACCACAACACCATCACTGTCCGTAATGGAAGATGTCACAGCAACAGTTATCCCCTTCTCCCCCCATTAAACAAGTGAGGCACGGGGGCCCAGAAAAAGGAATAACTTCTCAAGGCCACACATCCTGGAGTAGGGATAGGACCCAGTTCTTGTGGATTTCCCACTCCTTTATTATACTACTGGTTAGTATTTTTCCCCCAACATTTTATTATGAAAAATGTCCAGCATACAGAAAAGTGGAGAGAATTTTACAGTGAACAATCGTTTATCCGCCACCTAGATCCTGCCGTTAACGTTTGCTTAATCACGTGTCCATCCATCTCGCTCTCCATCCATCAGTTTGTCTTATTTTTGACACATTTCAAAGTAGATTGAAGACATCAATTCAGTTCCCCCTAAACACTTCAGCCTGCACAATCATCAACAAGAATTCAAAACGTATTTACCATTTCTTTAAACTTGTGAGGTAAAATTTACATACAATGAAATGCACACATCTTCAGTGTACAATGGCTAAGTTTTGACAGATGTGTTACCCTATCCCCTATCACGTTAACCCTCTTTTTTTGATGTCACAGCTGCCGTTGAGGATCTGGTGAAAGCTGTGAACACCATTCTCTCAGAGCACTCCCCGTGTATGCCGACATGCATGCCCCCCACCTCCGCGGACTCTGGGAATTAGGGCACCAGGGCACCTAAGATCTTTGAGATTATATTACACTTGATAGTGGTTAAATTTGGGGGGGGTGTAAATTGTAATGCAGTAAAATAGGTCTGTTCAAACCACTTCATTGTGTACTCACTGGAGAGCACATCCCCTTAAAACAAACTTAGCAAGACACCCATGTTATTTTGCTTCTCTTTAGTGTTTTTGTAATGAAGTTGAGTGAAATCCTATCTCTACCTATGGAACTCTAACCATCTTTCTCAATGCATTATAGATAGTTGTCTGCACACCGCTGAGGTCAGGGCAAGCATACCCTACCCACCCTTCACGGGAAGCCTTTCGACTTGGGAAGTGGTAGTTGGTGTCTGGACACTGAAGGAGGTGGAGTTGACTTGAGAAGATGGAGGGAGCTAAAGTCTTTCTATCCAGTGTTCCTTCTCTTGTTCCCTGAGTGTTTAAGTCTTGTGAGAACTGTCAAACCCAGACCGCTGTCTGAGGCACCCAGACCTCGGGATGTGCGGTCGTTGTTCCTAAATGCCTGCTGAATGGCACCGGTGGGGGCCCTGCCAGGACCTGCAGGGCTGTGACTTGTTACCGCCTTTGGGGGAAGTGGTCCGACAATATCTATTAAAATATATATACATATACACACTTTGACTCTCAAATTTCCGGAGTTGACTTGAGAAGATGGAGGGAGCTAAAGTCTTTCTATCCAGTGTTCCTTCTCTTGTTCCCTGAGTGTTTAAGTCTTGTGAGAACTGTCAAACCCAGACCGCTGTCTGAGGCACCCAGACCTCGGGATGTGCCGGGTACGCGGTCGTTGTTCCTAAATGCCTGCTGAATGGCACTGGTGGGGGCCCTGCCAGGACCTGCAGGGCTGTGACTTGTTACCGCCTTTGGGGGAAGTGGTCCGACAATATCTATTAAAATATATATACATATACACACTTTGACTCTCAAATTTCCCTTTTGGGAATCTATCCTATTGAAATAAATCACTAGCATCAAAGGAAATAACATCCAGAATAAGCATGTTTATTGATGTTTTCTTTGCAGTGGCAAAGAATTGGAATCAGCCTAATTGGGCTAATATCCATTTTATGAGGTATTATGCAGTTGTTGAAAACGGTGAATCACATAGGGTGTGTGGGGCTTCTGTGTACCCTACCCAGGTATGTGGGGAGTTTCTTGCCTTTCGGGAGGTCTGAGGTCTTCTGCCAGCGTTCAGTAGGTGTTCTGTAGGAGTTGTTCCACGTGTAGATGTATTTCTGATGTATTTGTGGGGGGGAAGGTGATCTCCACATCTCACTCCTCTGCCGTCTTGAAGGTCTCTGTGTGCACTTTAAAATCGCATACCCCTTGCTGGCGGACAATCTCAGTGAAACGGGATGCGCCTCGTCCACTAGATGGCAGGCTTCACCGTGCTCTGCTTCTGCAGGGACGGCCACAGGTGGAGGCTGGGTGGTGCGTGCCTCCCAGCCCACCGTGGCCATGACGTTTCGCCTGTCGTGAAGCTTTGGTGTTAGTATCTCAGGGGCCAGAATCCCCTTTTGTCGACCGCCTGAACCTCCCCGCGTGCCCTGAAATAGTCCTCATGTAAAATGACCAGAGCCCCTCTCTGCTGTGCCTTTGTCTCCTGCCGCAGGGGGAGAAGGCACACCTTGCTTCTTCAGTCACTACCTCCACCTGCTCTTCTCACTGACTTGAGGCAAGTCTGTACAATGTAGTCCAACATACAGGCCAATATAGTCTAAGATCCCAGAGCTTGCACAAGGGCTTTGGGGTCAGGCCTAGGTTCGAATCCTGCTTCCCCTACTTTTTCAGCAAACACTTGTCAGGTGCGTCCTGTGTGCCGGGCACCCTACCATCACGAACAAGACCGCGCCTGCTCTTGTGTCCTGTGTTCTTTCTTTCTTTCTTTTTTAACATCTTTATTGGAGTATAATTGCTTTACAATGGTGTGTTAGTTTCTGCTTTACGACAAAGTGAATCAGCTATGCATATACATATATCCCCATATCTCTTCCCTCTTGCATCTCCCTCCCTCCCACCCTCCCTATCCCACCCCTCTAGGTGGTCACAAAGCACCAAGCTGATCTCCCTGTGCTATGCGGCTGCTTCCCACTAGCTAGCTATTCCTCAAGTCCATTCTCTAGTAGGTCTGCATCTTTATTCCCATCTTGCACCTAGGTTCTTCAGGACCATTTTTTTTTTTTTTTTAGATTCCATATATATGTGTTAGCATACAGTATTTGTTTTTCTCTTTCTGATTACTTCACTCTGTATGACAGAGTCTAGGTCCATCCACCTCACTACAAATAACTCAATTTTGTTTCTTTTTATGGCTGAGTAATATTCCATTGTATATATGTGCCACATCTTCTTTATCCATTCATCTGTCGATGGACACTTAGGTTGCTTCCATGTCCTGGCGATTGTAAATAGAGCTGCAATGAACATCTCTGTTCTTTCGGATGATGGGAGATGACCACTGAGCAAACAGAATTCTTTTTTATGTGATAAAGGTTATGAAGGAAATAAAATAAGGCCGAGGGCTAGCACTTTCCCAGTGTTCTCATGTAATCCTATCAATAGCCCTGTGCGAGAGTTACTAATATCATCTCCAGTTTACAGGTGAGGACACTGAGGCACAGAGAGGGAGGTTTATGACTTGCTCAAGTGCCACAGCTCCAAAGGGGGGGGAGCTGGGACGTGAACCCATGTCGGTTCCAGAGCGTTAGGCTCTTGAACACTATCTCTGTCCCTCCCTGGGGGTGGGGGTAACACCAGCAGCAGCTCCCTTTTCTGAAACACTTCCTGTGTCCGGCCGTGCCGCGGACCGCACAAGCACAACTTCCGCTGTTAGAGTGATTCTCCCCAGGCCACCGAGGAGGAAGTGGGTGCAGGGCCCGGCTGCCTTGCACTGATGGAGACGTTGCTTCCCAGGGCTCCGTTTTCCCAATACCCCCCGCTTGCCCATTTTTCTCCTCCAGGAGCGTTCGAGCCAGTATTTGCTGGGCTATGAGGCTGATGATGATGCCAGTCCTTCAGGTCAGCCTGCCTGTTTGCAGAAAGGCTGGCTTCGTTGGCCGCGACCTGCCCAAGAGGCTGGCTGAGTTCCTAGGTTGTGAGAGGTGGACCAATGGGGAAGGCCTTCTCTTCAGACCTCACTGTGGTAGGGCCAGGGGCTCCCCCTTCCTGCTTGGAAGGTAAGGAATACCTGGATGGCTCAGGAGGACAAGGTGAAGGTGGAGGAAGTACCCACCTCAGAGCCCTGTGGCTGTGGGAATCCCACAGGCTGTGTGTGCAAGCGTTTAGAACACCACCTGGGACATACTCGGGGCGCCATATGTATTTGCCGCTAGTCTGGTCGGCGTGGTTTACCCAACCCTTTCCAAGTTCCCTGGCTGATTTTCGCTGGATTTGCCAAATTTGGAGTTTCCTGTTTAGTGAGCTTTTTATTTCCTCCCAAAGTGGCATGTTTTCAGGACATGGTTTGTGGGGTGAGAAGTCCAGCTTCTTGGAGACTGTAATGGGCAGGCAGAGAGAGGGGTCAGAGGCACCCCTAATAAATGTCAGCTGTTGTCTTCTCTCTTGTTATTACCCTCCTGGGTACCATATGTCCTGGAAAACTTACAACACTTAAGCTGACTCTTTGATAAGGAAGTGAGGCATTTGACTCCACTGAAATGGCCCGAGAGGGGGTACCTGCCCAGCTGAGGAGTTCAGAGGACCTGGTTGCTAAGCCTGCCACTTTAAGACACTGTTCCGCCTATATATGCAGCCAACATGTACTAAGCACTTACTGTGTGCCAGGTGCTTTAAGGGAAGCATCGCATGTCGTGCTCACCTCCAACCTTTGAGGTTTCACCCCCATTGTTCAGGTGAAGAAGCTGCAGCTTGGAGAGGTTAAGTAATTCATTTAAAGTTGCACAGTCATGAAGTGGCAGATCTACGATTCAAAGCCGGGCTGATTCCAGAGCCTGTGCGCCTAACCTCTACCCCATCCTGCCTCCCTGGGTGCTCAAGCTGGTGGAACTGAGGGCATCCAGAAGATGAGAGGGAGAGGGATAGAATAAAGCTCACAGCAGTATCTTGAGAAAGCGTTTTCACTTAAAAATAAAAAGGTGTTCAGGTTACACAGGGACACATCAGGATACAAGGTAGTTTGAGCTTCTGGGAGGAACAGGTCTTCATGGGAAAACCAACTTCCCACCTGGATGGATGCTGGGCCTTGCAAGCCTCCCGTATCATTCCGAGAAATCAGAGTCACCAAGCAGACAATGGAACAAGGGATTTACTGGAGGAATTTGAGCTTAGGCAAGCTTGGAGAAGCTGGGGATGGGAACGGTGTGCTGGGAGATCAGAAGAAGAGCAGTGAGCGGTCCAGGCAGGAAGGGTGCAGTTGGTAGGGAATCCAATAAGCCAGGCACGTTGGGCTACCAAAGCGTATATTAATTAACCTCGTGAAGCTTCTGCTAGTATCATCTCTTGGGTCACCCAGTACAGGTGTACTGACAGCTTCTTACTCATTTGAAGACAGTTCTTGGGGGCCCCAGAATCCTTCAGTTCCCAGGTGAAGCTGCCCCAAGTCCTTCACCCATTTGCTATCTAATCCCTAACCCACAAACCACAATTTCAAACACCACATGACAGAGCTGTGTGTCCCCTCACCAACACAGATCCAGAACTCCTCGCAGACGGTGCTCTAATTAGAGTAGCGTCCTTATCAGGCATGACCTGAGTGAGGGAGAACCCTCCAGGGGTGGCAGAGGAGAGAGGGATTGTCACCTTCCTCGTTCTAGATCAGCGGTTTCATACTTTTCCGACGGCAGCTCGCTACGAGAGATAGGTTTTACCCACCGTGAACACAGGCATGCACGCTCACAACTGATACCAAACCATCATGAAATAATACTCACCCCTACTTATGCTAGCTGTGCACTTGGATATAGTATCATCTCTTCTACAGCCCCTCTCCTGTTCTGTTCTATTCTCATTCCTTTAATAAACCCTTTAAGAAAAATGGTCTTGGGCTTCCCTGGTGGCGCAGTGGTTGAGAGTCCGCCTGCCTTTGCAGGGGACACGGGTTCGTGCCCGGGTCCGGGAGGATCCCACATGCCGCGGAGCGGCTGGGCCCGTGAGCCACGGCCGCTGAGCCTGCGCGTCCGG
>NC_041227.1:64185034-64189944 GCF_002837175.3 Physeter macrocephalus
CCTGCCGATGCAGGGGACACGGGTTCGTGCCCCGGTCCGGGAGGATCCCACATGCCGCGGAGCGGCTGGGCCCGTGAGCCACGGCCGCTGAGCCTGCGCGTCCGGAGCCTGTGCTCCGCAACGGGAGAGGCCACGGCAGTGAGGGGCCCGCGTACAGAAAAAAAAAAAAAAAAGGTCTTGACTCTCAGTTGATTTCATTGACCACTGACAGATGTGTCATGACCCACCATTTGAACAACACTCTTCTGGACCGCATCATTCTCTTTCTGCATCCTCAGACGACATTATTGTTTTGGGGGGGGTTGGGGTAAGGCCAGCCCCATCACACTGTTGATTTGTTTTAGGTTTACATTCAGTTAAACCTCTTAATGCCAACTCCACCAGGTGCTGCTAGCCTATGTTTCCTATATCCTTGTGCAGTTTTTGGGTTTTTTTCAGATTTGAGGTTGGGCTGGATGCGTTTCATCTTGTTGGATCTGGCCCTTTGCTCTAGGGCTGTGCTGAGAGCTTTTCGTAACCTCTCGCTCTGTTCCAGTGTCTTCTGGATGTCACTTCCCTGACACTGTTCTTTGTATCAGGTCAGTGCCATTTCCCCACCCCTTCCCCATATTTGTTTATTTTTTTTGTTTTAAAATGTAGGTCTTATTCAGGCATGGTGAGGCCAGTGGATCCGGAGAAGGTTGCCAGTGGAAAGATGCTGATAGTTTATTACTTGTAGTTCGCAGGAGGGAATGCCACACCAACACCACACAGGGCCACCTGGGGAAACACCAGGGTCAGTCAGGGGGCACAGGGAGTGGGAGGGGCCTTTCTTGTGGTTTCCAAGGGAAGGAAAGGCTGAGGCAGGTTAAGCAGGCTTAGGACTGGCTAGTTTGAATAATTTCAGCGGGTTCTGGAGAGAAGGGACTGTCTCTAGTTCTCCAGCCCTGGTGTGATTGGTGCAGGGGAATAGCGGCCTGGAGTGCAAGAGCTCCATAAAGGAGGTGGTTGGAGGCATGGAGTCTGGATTGGCTGCTTTGCTTCTGAAAGATACACTTACAGCTGATTTTATTATCTCTAGGGATTGGCTAGCCTTGGGAAGGGCAGTCTTTCTGGGGTCAGCAAGGCCCCAGATGTCAAAGCATCAGAAACACAGAAAGTAAAAAGCTGTGATTAATACATTTAAAACTTTTTATTTAATGGTATTATCAAACTCGTTTAGGTACAGAGTTAAAAAACCCCAAGTGCATTGAAGAGCCTCTGATGGAAAGCAGTGTCCCCTCTCCCACCCCCAGTTCCTCTCTTTAGAGTGGTGCTTCTGAGACCAGACTCACCCACAGAGTGTCCTACCCCAGGGATTCTGCTTCAGCAGATCTGGGGTACACCTGAGAATTTGAATTTCTGGCAAGTTCCCAGGGGATGCCAATGTATCATCCCTCCAGGGGACCACGCTCTGAGCATTACTGCCTTGGAGGACACCATTTGAAATTCTTTCTTCTTGTACTTGAGCTCTGTGTTTTAATGACATACTCTGTCACTATTTCACTTCACTGCTTCATGGCTCCAGCTTCCTGAGCCGGACTTAGCTGGCTGACACCGTCCCTCCGGTGCCCTCCTCCACATACCTGCAGCACAGGTGTACTGCCACTTCTGGTTCTCTCATTCAGCAAAAGGGTCGTATTATTGAGCATCTTGTAGGTGTCAGGCACCGACTGCTCACTGAGATTTGCCTGAGAACAGGACAACCCTGCCCTCATGGAGCTTATATTCTAGTGCAAGGCTCCACAGGCTTTCCCTGTTAAGGACCAGATAGACTTTGGAGCCATATGGTTGCTGTCACAGCTACTCAACATTGCCGTTGTAGCATGAAAGTGACCACAGACCATATGTAAATGAATGGGCATGGCTGTGTTCTACTAAAACTTTCTTACAAAAACAGGTGTTGGGTTGGATTTGGCCTGCAGGCTGCCGTTGGACCTCTGTTGTAGTGTGTGTGACAGATGATAAAGTAGGTAAAGAAGTAGAATATACAGTATGTCAGATGGTAAGTGTTAAGGAGAAATATAAAGCAGAAAAGGAGGATTGGGAGTATGGACGAGGGGACAGGACTTGCAAATTTAGATAATGGTGGCAGGGAAAGTGTCACTGAGATGGGGACATTTGAATAAAGACTTTTGAAGATGAAGGAGGGAGTCATGCAGCTCCCTGGAGGAAGAGCATTCCAGGCAGAGGAACAGCCGGTGCAAAGGCCCTGTGGCATTAGCATGCTCAGCAAGGTTGAGGAAGCAGCAAGGAGGCTCCCGAGTCTGAGTGGAGTGAGCCAAGGGGAGGAGAGCAGGAGAGGAAGACAGAGGTAACATGAAGGCAGCTGCTGAAGTCTTTGTAATCCCTTGTAAGGAATTTGAGCCACAATAATGGATTCCAAGAGTGTATTGTGGCTCTAGTAGTTTTAATCGTTCCTTGGTATTTGCGGAGATTGGTTCCAGGATCCCCGGTGGATGCCAAAGTCCATCGATGCTCAAATCCCTTATAGTCGGCTCCCCTCCCCCACCCCTGTGTCTGGAAATACAGACGGCCGATTGTATATTTACAGCTCCATTTCTTGTTTCCTCAGTTATAAGAAGTACCTCTTGACTTCCTGTTTTGTAAGAGGTACCAGGCATTGTACCAAGCACTTTTACATGCAATACATCATGTAATTCCTGTGAGACAGAGACTAATATTTTCTCCATTCTGTAGAGGAGGAAACTGAAGCTCAAGAAAGGTTAAGTGACTTGGCTAAGGCCACACAGCTAGTAAGTGCCAGAGCTTGGATTTGAACCCAGGTCTGCTTTTATTAGAGATGTTAGCACCCACATTATCCTGAGAGGCAATGCTGTAATCCTTCAGAGGTACTGGGGGAAACTGTGGGTTTTGGACAATAAAATGGAAAACCTTTGCCAAGGAGGGATGTGTGTGCATCAGTCAAACAAAACAGGAACTATTCTGAGAGAAGGGAAATGTTCTTTTCTGTGGGAACTCTGACCAAACCTCTGACAGCTCATTTATGTGATGCTGGTGTAGTTTGACATTCATAGTACAAGACTTGCATGCAATTAGCCTGAATCGTTCTAACACAGTTTCTTGAAAACATTTGGAATTTTCCCTGTCTGGCCTTGTGCATGATGTAACCATGGCTTTATTTAGTGGGTCATCTGTCCCAGAATAGTGCCATCTACATCTGCCCGCATCACTGTGGTCCGATTGAGGTCTTGTTTTCCTGGAGGGCCGAGACCGTCGTGTGGGCTTGCTTTGTGGACCCCCTTCCGAGGGGTCATTTGCACAAACATGACGGCAGAGCCTCTTTTCAGTGTGCGACAGTGTAAGCTGGAGTCCTGTGAAGTATGCCATGCAAATGAGATGCAAATGAGGGGCCCGCCTTGGCTGGGTGGGGATGTCAGAGCTCTGGGGACTTCGGCCCGCCTCCTCATCAGTAGGCTGATGAACCTGGCAGTTCCTTTAACAATCATCTTTTCGGCCCACCAAAGGGCTTTTAATGAGGGCAGAAGCTGACTACTCCTGCAACCGCTTCAGATACCTGGTGCTTGGAAGCCGGAGAGATTGTGTGCTTTGCACGGGCTGTCAGACTCTTCCGAGTTATCTTCAGCTGCCTGCTGGGCTCTGAGAAGGGCTGGGGCAGGAAAGGGAAATGGCGGTAACAGACTGCTATTGTCTGTTCCTCCTCCCCCTGTGGGGCTGCATGACGCAGCCTTGGATGGCTGGATTTGGGACTCTCACGCCAGCTTCCGTGGTCCTCGCTGGGTGCCTGCCTCGGCTCAGAACATGGGTCTCCCCAGGGACTTGGAATAAGAGCTAAGAGCCTGCCCCTCCAAGCTGAGGATCAATGATCCTTTGATTTTATTTCTTCTTCCAGTCTAACCCACTGTCTTCGCTTGTAGCTTAAGAAATCCCAATCCAAGCAGCCTTTTGAAGCAAGGAAAGAAAAGTGAACAAAACCGCAGGAAATTAGGAAGCAGTGGAGAAAGACACATGGGTATATTCACAAAGAGCCAGTAGACCCAAAGGATGCTCCCTGGTATCTTTCTGCTTATTTCTCCTAGTTTTGCAGGGGCTTGTACAGTGCAGTTCCCTTGACAAAATCATTACCATCTCTCTAAATATAAATATAAAATGCACAAAGCAAGGACCTCCTAAGTGCCAGGCACAGTGCAGAATTCTTTACCTGTATCAGTACATTTAATCTCCGTTTACAGGTGGAGAAACTGAGACCCAGGGAGCTTAACTGACTTGCCCGAGGTCATTTGGCTAGGAGGTGGCAGAACTGACGTTTGATCCCTGAAGTCCTTGACAAATGGAGGATTTAGGAATTGAAATGGTGACTTCAGCTGAGGGATGAGTGAGCGCTGTTTATCTCCCCAGCCTTCCCATCGGGGCTTCCTGTTGTCAGACTGACCTGGGCTGGTCACTGTCTCTGCTCATCATTAGCTCAAGAGGTAGCTCCTGGGGCTCGTGGGCTACAGGTTCCCCTAGATGGGGGTGATGGATGGGTAGGCAGATCCTGGGCTTGAGATGTCTTGTCTTCAGATTCCTTTAGCAGGGATGCTGCCTGCCAGGTCTCCAGGGAGTGGGTGGTTCACTGAAGCTTGGGGTCTGAAAGTTAACGTGAAAGGCCTGTTTCCATGGCCTTGTTTCAGGCGTCTCCTGGGTCCATGGCACATTGACAGGGGCCAGACTCAACCCTCATCCACGAGCACATTGGATGTGTCTTTCCTCAACTGTTTATAGCAGGTATAATGGGGGTGATGGTTGCACTGGTGTTCATGGTGAGAGCACCCAACAGACGTTTGTCAAAAATGAAAATCTGGGGCTTCCCTGGTGGCGCAGTGGTTGAGAGTCCGCCTGCCGATGCAGGGGACACGGGTTCGTGCCCC